>NC_041390.1:177248699-177277503 GCF_002162155.2 Triticum dicoccoides
AGGTGGGAGGTGGTGGGCGCGGCGCGTGGCCGGAGGTGGGAGTGGTGGGCGCGGCGCGCCGCGGGAGGTGGGACGTGGTGGGCGTGGCTCGTCGCCGGAGGTGGGAGGCGTTGGGTTTGGCGCGTCGCCGGAGGTGGGTGGCGGGGGGAGGCGGGTCGCCGGGGAGTTGGGGCTGGCGGCGGTGGCGTTTGCGGTTGGATAAGGAGGCAAAAACGACAAATTTGACCTATGAATAAAAAGAATTCATAAAGTGAACTGTTGACGAAAAAAATTCACCCGGCTGACCCTTTTGTGTAGCGCCCGACAGTTAGGCGCCACACTATACTGTGCAGCGCCTGACCGACAGGCGCTACACACCTGATCAGCGCCGTACTTCAAACTATCTAAAAATTGCTAAGTCAGAGTGCAACACCTGAGAGCTAGGCGCTACACTATACAGTGTAGCGCCTAAGGCGTAGGCGTTGCACAATCAAGGGTTTGTTTCACTTAGATTCTGTACCATGGAAAGAGGGGCCTGTCAGGGATTAGCTAGCTACCCCATGTTCAAAATATCCGAATACTGTCTAAATGCATATAAAACTGGGCTGCACTATACATAGAGATTACGGTCGTGTCAACCGCAAGAAATCTGAATTAGCATAGCAGGTACAAGCACTGTCGTGTCTTGTCTCTCCTAGCCTGCGCTACTGTGAAAGAAGCTCTCTTTGGTCTGTATAGAACGCTAAAAAATACGTCTTAATCTTTCTTGTTTCACTTTTTTTAGAATTAATCATTTTTTGTATTCTCTTCCAGCTGATTGTATGGTTTAGAGACGTCACGCACTAATTTTTTCTTTGCAAAAGAACACAGGGCCTTTAGATGAGCTGTGATTTAGCTAGCCAGTCAAAAAAGCAACCGATCCCATCCCACGATTGATTTTGAGATGGATTCATGGGTTCATATAGTAAAAATCCTGAACTGAAAGCGCTAGCTCCTGAAAGTGTGATGAACATGCAATGTCAGTGAGTCAGTCACCCAGGCGCAACGTGCTGGGTTAAACATTTGCCAAATCTTCCAAAATCCAAAGCGATCGATCGGCACCACCGCAGCAAGATCGCATCAAGCTGCAAGTGCAGTATGTCACGAGCTGTACAGTAGGCAGGTGAATATTTGAAAGTGTGGGAAGGGCGTCTACTTGCGAGCTGACTTTAGTCCAAGAAGATACAACTACTATGACCGACTAACGCTGGCCCCAACGAGACACGAGATTCCATTCCAAAGTCCACTAGTGCAGCGCCTAAGCTATAGGCGCTACACTGTACAGTATAGCGCCTAGCTGTTAGGCGTTGCACATTAACTTGACAATTTTTAGGCAGTTCGAAATGCGATGTTGTCAGGCGTGTAACGCCTATTAGTCAGGCGCTGCACAGTGTAGTGTGGCGCCTATCTGTCGGGCGCTACACAAAAGGGTCAGCCGGGTGAAATTTTTTCGTCAACAGTTTACTTTGTGAATTCTTTTTATTTATAGGTTAAATTTGTCGTTTTTGCCGGATAAGGAACGCGGGACAGAGGAGAGAGTGGTGGGGTGCGGGCTGTCCGGTTCTTTTGTTTTGTTTTTCTGTGGTTCGGGAGCTCACAATCGGGCCTATATAGGGCCAGAGTAAGATAATATTATTTTATTAATAGTAACAGAACAGCTCTGTCCCAGCGTGCAGAATAAATTATTCATCACCCAGAGTGCAGAATAAATTATTCTTCACTTCATAATTAAATTACGTTTCAAATTCAAATAGTTACATTCTTATTGATTCATTACGTAAAATTTGACATAAGAAAATAAAAATATAGGTTATAAGACAAGAAAATTTGTAGTTTATGTGTATTTTAGACTATGTTTTTACGTTTGTAATTTTACATAATATAAAATATTTTTTACGGTAATTATATATTTTCTTACGGTCCCTTTTTCGTCGGAAATAAGACAAAACTTACGCAACATAAAATTATGGTGCATTGATGGTAAAAAGAGAGGGGGTGAAGAATAACTATTCCTCATCCAGGGTGACGAATAGCGCGACCCTATATATATATGTATATGTATATATATATATGACAGCACTATTCTAATCCCAGGATTAGAATAGTTATTTGGATCACAACAGCCCCTATATAAGGCCTGATGGACCCCTCCCGAACTTCCCTGAACTGTCGGCCCAACCTGACAGCATCCCACCCGATCCCGAGCCGCCCCGACAGGATCCACCTGATCCCCCAATCCCGAGCCGCCCTGACAGGATCCACCTGATCCCCCGATCCCGAGCCGACCCACCCCCTCCTCGCCGCTCCTCCACTCGATCCCCGACCTCCTCCCCTCCTCACCGCCCATCTTGTAACGCCCCGAGACCGATGTGCCAGGTGTCGTCCAGTTATCGCTGTTGTTGCGTTGTCTTTGCTTGCGTGTCATGCATTGCATTCATCTTTGCATCATGTGCATTGCATCTTGTCATCATGCCATCATGTCATTAATCTTTGCAACTCATATTAATAAACCATATGGATCTTCGCTCCATTTAAATCGAGGGAATTCACATGGTGTTTCTCTTTATAACATATCCTCCCGGTATTAGGGAGCTATATTAAATATTCCATTTTCGAAATCACCCATGAACACACTTGCAAATCCCAATGCCTTTGTTATCGCAACTCTTGGCTTCTAACTTTGCTATATGTCATTTCTTCATTTTTCGGAGCTCCACCTAAATTCTCAACATTTATGGACCTTCCTCTTACCGAGTCCCAGTTCAAACCCATTTGAATCAAATTCAAATGAGTTTGAATTTATATCTTTCAATCTTGCCGTTTCTAATTTTCTTGGGTCAAATTTATTTTTTTGTGAGTCCAAGAAAATTAACCGTATGTCCAAATTCCTCTTCCAACCTTCTCTTCTCTCCTTTTTCCTTTCTTCTACTTCTCTGTTTTTTAGAAGAAAGAGGAGAGAGAAGAGAGCTAGCTGGGCCTCCCCTGTTGTGCCAGCCGCAACCTGTAGCTAGGTCGGCCCATTCAGCCCAAGGCCAAGGCCCAGCCGCCACTTTGCTAAACCTAGCCCGACCGCAACCCTAGCCCGATCGAAAACCCTCTCTCGCTCCCCTGCTCGAACCTCCAGCGCCGCCAGGAGCCTGATCCCCATCTCCTTTCTACCGTTTCCCTCGATCGCTCTCTCCCTCCAGCGCCGCCTCAGCCTCCCTGGCCTCTCTCTCACGCCGATCCCCTCCACCTCCATGCGCGTCGCTGGCCCTCAAGCTTGCCGATGCCTCGCGCGACGCTCCTTCATCTTGCGAGACCCGCGCGGTCGCCAGCCAGGGAGACCACCGTGCTGGCCCATAGCTTCGCCATCGCGCCTTGTTTCTCCGCCGGCGATCATGACCGGATGCCGCGTCCTACTCCGCATGTTGCCTCTGCTGCTCGCCTCGACGTCCTGCTCGTCCTCGCCGTGAACCATGGTCGTACCCTTCCGCTAGCCTCTGCTCTGCGCGTCTCGCCTCCCTTGTTGCGCCCTCGCCTCTGTTTCCAGTCACCGCCAGCGAACAGCTCCACCGGAGCCACGTCAGCTCACCGCTCCCCCCATGGCCGTGACTCCTCTGCTTGGGAGCCGCACTTTTGCTGCCTCCTCACAGGGTCTTCCCTACCTCGCTGCTGCTCCTATGCTTCGTCCTCTGCCACGAACATCTCCTCCCGGACGCCTTGCTGCTGCTGTTGCTGCAAGACCACCACGGCGCCGCCATGGAGTCCCAGGTCCGAAGATGACCACGACCGTGCATCTCTCCTTGTACCACTTTGGAGTTCGAGACCATCAAGTACCCCGACGTTCATCACCTTGCACGACTACAACATCAAGGGAACCACTACCCTCGACTCAGGGACGCCAAGTACCTCTACGACCCGTGTATGACTACGTGATTGCACCAAGTACCCCTCGGATGCGCCAAGTTCGACTACATGGACCACCAAGTTTCTCTACCGATGACTCGAACGACTACGAAACGCCAAACGTGTACCACTACCGTTGACCCTCGAAGATCCCTTGGACGTCAAGTTCCTCGTCGTGACCCTGAACATCTACAAATCATGTACCACTACTTCCATTACAACCCGTGAACGACTACTTCCCTCGACGTTTTTGAACTGCCTCAAAATGCACGCTTCGAAGGTATAACCCTGAGACGACCACTGTGGGCCGAATGCATGTGTTGTTTGAGATGCACCCGTTGTCTGCACCGTGTCCGAGTTGTCACTTGCTCGGTCCTCCTCGTTTGCCGCTAACCCGTGGGAATCCGGTAACCGGGAGCACCCCACCGTTTATCGCATGACCCGCATCCGCACACTTCTCCTTTGCATCGGTATCTCAATCGAGTTACCGGGAACCGGAACGTTGCCGTGGCACCGTTTCGTTATCATTGTTGTGGCACCCCTTTCTTTCTACTACGGTGACAAATGCTTCCTAATGCTCTTGTCAACTTTTAATAAAAATTGCATAAACTTGAACATGTCATCCGCATCATGTTAACAACTTTAAGATGGTTAAAATTTGTTGTTGCATTAAAATTGCTAATGCATATGGGGATTTACCGGATTTGTTGTTGGTTATATCCGACCTCATTTAAATTGTTTAGATGGTGTAGTTTTGTTATGCCTCACTTCTTGCCATGTTTAACAACATTGAATATTGTTGGGTACCTAACCGAGAGTGAACTAAATAAGTCATGTGGTGTTTCGTCAATATGCAACTAGTTGCATATTGAGCTCCACTTAATTTGTAGGGTTGCTTGTGCACTTTGCCATGCCATGCCTAATTAAACCGGACATGCATCATAATTTTTTGTGCATCATGCCATGTCTATGTGTTGGTTGTTTACTATGTTGTTTGCTTCTTTCCGGTGTTGCTTCTTCGGGTTGGTTCCGATAACGTCGTGTTGTGAGGATTGGTTCGACTTCGTCCGTTTATCTTCTTCATGGACTCGTTCTTCTTCCTTGCGGGATCTCAGGCAAGATGACCATACCCTCGAAAACACTTCTATCTTTGCTTGCTAGTTGCTCGCTCTTTTGCTATGCCTATGCTGCTGTGACGCCCGGGTAATCAAGCTACAGTAAACCTCTGTTAATGATGCCATGTCACCACGATTACTATTGTCGATCTCGCGTTGATTCGAAACCCAAATTAAAAATCAAAATCAAGTCAAACAGTAAAGATTTTCAAATATTAAAACTAAAATGTTCGGGTTGTGCCAAATAATGCATAGGTAATTACGGTGGAAATACGACACTTTTATAAAAGGTTTGAATGCTCTAAAATAGTTTAAGCGTTAACTAAAACATTATTTAAATGCCTTTGGTATTTTATAAAATACTAAACTACATTATTTTGGGTTAAAGCCTTTTATGGCTGAGGGTTATTTTGAAACGTTATTTTAGGAGCTGTTGTCATATTTTACTAAGTAAAAATAATGTGAAACTAAAATGAAAACAGAAGGGAAAAATAAGTAAAAAGAAAAAAAGAAAAACACAAATAAACAAAAACAAAAGGAAATCCCCCACTGGGCCACGGCCCAGCTGGCCTCTGCACCCACCAGGCCGGTCCAAACGGCCCAGCCGCCCCCCACCTGCGCCCAACCCCACTTTAGTCGCCTTCCACCTCGCTACAGGGGAAGCCGACCGAGGCGCGCCCGTCGGTCGTCCTCGACCACCTCGCCATTCCCGCCGGGGGAAGATAAGGACGCCACCTCCTGCAGCCCCCTCGGCCATCATCGCCTCCCCTCCACTGGCCTCTCCCACTTCTTCCCCACACTCGCCCCTCTTCCCGATCTGAAGGAGACCACCGCCACCGTCGCCATGGCCGGCGTCTTCCTCGCGCCCACCGACCACCCCTTGGCCTAGGACCTTGTTCAGGAGACCGGCTGCGTCCCTCTGCTTCGTCCGCGCCGAAGAACGCGAGCACCGCGCCACCGCATCGACTGAATCGACCTCATCCTCCCCACGGCTGCTGCTGGCGATCTTCTTCGGATCCGGCGACGCCTGATGCTCCTAAACTATCGACGGGTCCTCGTGTGCCTACACAGTGAGCTCCTCTGCCGATTCCCTCTTTTTCCCTTTCCGTTCGTCGCCGTTTGTCGTCGTCACCGAGCTCGGATGTCCTCGTCCATGGCCATGCTCAAGTTTCCGCGTACGCGCGTGCCCCCAGCGGCTCGCGCGCCTTAGCCGCGCCGCCCGCCCACTATGGCCTTCTGCTGCCGCTGCTGCTTTCTCTGCCGCCCGGCTGACCTGCTGCTGCTCGTCCGCACGTAGCGCCTCCCCCTGCCGCTGACCGCCGCAGCCGCGCCCGACGCACCCTTGCCCGCGCGCCCGTGCGTGGCCTCGCCATCGCCTGCTGCTGCCCGCAGCGCTGCTAACCGCTGATGGACCTGCTGCTGCATCCTACTGCTACGCTGCTGCTCTACTGAACCTACTATTACTACTAACTACTGTAGCTACTACTATGGTTAGCTTTACAAATATTACATCGGGCAACCCCCTCGGCAGCCCCTAAACTCCGGTTAAACAACTACTAACAGGCCAAAAAATATGAGTAGAATGTACACTTGACAAACTTCATATTACTCCACTGGACCAAATTCATTTGATGCATGGTTTAAATCCTACAAAAATCACAAAATGCTTTGTTGGAACAAAAGTAACCCCTAGCTATGTGTGTTGCGTGTGTGTACCCACGGCTGACTATGCCACCGGCCGGCCCATGGTTTAATTAGGCTAGGATTAATTAGGGCTAGTTTAGGTAGGATGTAATTTAGTGCTAATTAGTCTATATAAACAATGCCATGTGGCCCCCTAGTTTAAATTAATTTAGCCTAAGTAATCTACACCTATGTCCATGACATGTGGGCCACCACCTCTCCTTTTGACTAGTCACATTGACTTGGTCAATTCGGATTTAAATTAAACACAAAATTCTAGAATATTGATAAAACTTTGGAAAATTATAAAAAATTAACCGTAACTCCGATGGAAAAACTTTGTACATGAAAGTTGCTCAGAACGACGAGACGAATCCAGATACGCGGCCCGTTCATCCGCCACGCATCCCTAGCATAGGGAACCTGCAACATTTCACCTCCAGTTCATCTGTCCGGAATCGTGAAACACCGGGAATACTTTCCCGGGTATTTCCCCTCTTCGCCGGTATCGCCTATCCCTGCGTTAAGTCACCCCTAGCACAACGTATTGCCGCGTCTTGCTTTGTGTTACATTTGATTGCTCTGTTATGTTATTTATTGTGTTCCCCCTCCGTTACTCCTTTCCGGTAGACTTCGAGACCGCTGCCGATGTTCGTGATGTAGTTCGTGTGTTTGACTACATCGAAGATGACCCCTCCTTCTTGCCAGATCAACCAGGCAAGCCCCCCCCTTGATCACCAGATATCGCCTACTCTTCTCTATACTGCTTGCATTAGAGTAGTGTAGCATGTTACTGCTTTCCGTTAATCCTATTCTGATGCATAGCCTGTCATTGTTGCTACAGCTGTTGATACCTTACCTGCAATCCTAATTGCTTAGTATAGGATGCTAGTTTATCATTAGTGGCCCTACACTCTTGTCCGCCTGCCATGCTATACTACTGGGCTGTGATCACTTCGGGAGGTGATCACGGGCATATGCTATATACTTTACACTGTTACATTACCTGTGATACTGTTCGGAGATGGGGGCTGAAGGGGCAGGTGGCTCCATCCCGGTAGAGGTGGGCCTGGGTTCCCGACGGCCCCCGACTGTTACTTTGTGGCGGAGCGACAGGGCAGGTTGAGACCACCTAGGAGAGAGGTGGGCCTGGCCCTGGTCGGCGTTCACGGTTATTTCAAAATAACACGCTTAACGAGATCTTGGTATTTGATCTGAGTCTGGCTACTGGCCTATACGCACTAACCATCTACGCGGGGACAGTTATGGGCACTCGACGTCGTGGTATTGGCCGAAGCCTTCGTGACGTCAGCGATTGAGTGGCGCGCGCCGGATTGGACCGTAAGCCTGCTCTTGTATTAAGGGGGCTAGTTCTGCTTCCGGCCGCGTTCGCAACGTGCAGGTGTGCAAAGGGCGATGGGCCCAGACCCTTGCGCCATAGGATTTAGACCGGCGTGCTGACCTCTCTGTTGTGCCTAGGTAGGGCTGCGACGTGTTGATCTTCTAAGGCCGGGCATGACCCAGGGAAGTGTGTCCGGCCAAATGGGATCGAGCGTGTTGGGATATGTGGTGCACCCCTGCAGGGACGTTAATCTATTCGAATAGCCGTGATCTTCGGTAACAGGACGACTTGGAGTTGTACCTTGACCTTATGACAACTAGAACCGGATACTTAATAAAACACACCCTTCCAAGTGCCAGATACAACCGGTGATCGCTCTCTCACAGGGCGACGAGGGGAGGATCATCGGTTAGGGTTATGCTATGCGATGCTACTTGGAGGTCTTCAGTCTACTCTCTTGTACATGCTGCAAGACGAGGCTGCCAGAAACCTAGTCTTCGAAAGGACTAGCTATCCCCCCTTATCCCGGCTTTCTGCAGTTCAGTCCACATATAATAGCCTTATTCCAGTTGATACCAATGCATACATATGTAGTGTAGCTCCTTGCTTGCGAGTACTTTGGATGAGTACTCACGGTTGCTTTCTCCATCTTTTCCACCTATCCCTTTTACCTGGTTGTCGCAACCAGATGTTGGAGCCCAGGAGCCAGACGCCACCTTCGACGACGACTCCTACTACACCGGAGGTGCCTACTACTACGTGCTGCCCGCTGACGACGACCAGGAGTAGTTTAGGAGGATCCCAGGCAGGAGGCCTGCGCCTCCTTCGATTTGTATCCCAGTTTGTGCTAGCCTTCTTAAGGCAAACTTGTTTAACTTATGTCTGTACTCAGATATTGTTGCTTCCCTGACTCGTCTTTGATCGAGCTCTTGTATTCGAGCCTTCGAGGCCCCTGGCTTGTAATATGATGCTTGTATGACTTATTTTATTTGTAGAGTTGTGTTGTGATATCTTCCCGTGAGTCCTTGATCTTGATCGTACACATTTGCGTGCATGATTAGTGTACGGTCAAATCGGGGGCGTCACAGCTGCGATACCTACCACTTGCTTATCATGCCTCCCATATTGTTGAACCAAGCCTCTAACCCACCTTGTCCTAGCAAATCATTGATTGGCTATGTTACCGCTTTGCTCAGCCCCTCTTATAGCGTTGTTAGTTGCAGGTGAAGATTGAAGTTTGTTCCTCGTTGAAACCTGGAGATGTTGTTCCTTGTTGGAACATGTTTACTTGTTGGGATATCACACTATATCTTATTTAACTAATGCATCTATATACTTGGTAAAGGGTGGAAGGCTCGGCCGTATGCATGGTGTTTTGTTCTACTCTTGCCGCCCTAGTTTCCGTCATATCGGTGTTATGTTCCCGAATTTTGCGTTCCTCACGCGGTTGGGTTATAATGGGAACCCCTTGACAGTTCGCTTTGAATAAAACTCCTCCAGCACGGCCCAACCTTGGTTTTACCATTCGCCACCTAGCCTTTTTTCCCTTGGGAGTCGTGCATCCCGAGGGTCATCTTATTTTAACCCCTCCGGGCCAGTGCTTGTCTAAGTGTTGGTCCGAAATGGGCAACCTGCGGGGCCACCTTGGGGAAACTTGAGGGCTGGTTTTACTCGTAGCTTGACCTATCCGGTGTTGCCCTGAGAACGAGATATGTGCAGCTCCCATCAGGATGTCGGCGCATCGGGCGGCTTTGCTGGACTTGTTTTACCATTGTCGAGGATGTCTTGGAGTACCGGGATACCGAGTCTGATCGGAATGTCTCGGGAGAAGGTCTATTCCTTCGTTGACCGTGAGAGCTTGTCATGGGCTAAGTTGGGACACCCCTGCAGGGATTTGAACTTTCGAAAGCCGTGCCCGCGGTTATGGGCAGATGGGAATTTGTTAATGTCCGGTTGTAGAAAACCTAAACTTGACCTTAATTAAAATGAATCAACCGCGTGTGTAACCGTGATGGTCTCTTCTCGGCGGGGTCCGGGAAGTGAACACGGTTGTTGGAGTTATGCTTGACGTAGGTTGTTTTAGGATCACTTCTTGATCATACTTTTATCGACCGTGCTTTGCTTTCTCTTCTCGCTCTCATTTGCGTATGTTAGCCACCATATATGCTAGTCGCTTGCTGCAGCTCCACCTCATACCTTTTACCCTTCCTATAAGCTTAAATAGTCTTGATCGCGAGGGTGCGAGATTGCTGAGTCCCTGTGGCTCACAAATACTTCCAAAACCAGCTTGCAGGTGCCGATGAGTCCGTGCAGATGACGCAACCAATCTCAAGGAGGAGCTCATTGAAGATCTTGTCCTTTGTGTTGTTTCGTTCTAGTTGATCAGTAGTGGAGCCCAGTTGGGGTCGATCGGGGACCTTTGTCGCATTTGGGGTTCTTCTTTTATTTTGGTTCCGTAGTCGAACCTTGATTGTATTTGGATGTTGTAATGCTTTATTCATGTATTGTGTGAAGTGGCGATTGTAAGCCAACTATGTATCTCTGTCCTTTATATATTACATGGGTTGTGTGAAGATTACCTCACTTGCGTCATTGCTTTCAATGCGGTTATGCCTCTAAGTCATGCTTCGACACATGGGAGATATAGCCGCATCGAGGGCGTTACACATCTTCACCGGATCCGCCGCCTCCCCCGCCCCGTCTACAGCTCCTGGCCGGCCGGATCCGCCGCCTCCCCTCCTTCCCCAGCTCCTGGCCGGTCGGGTCCTCTGCCTCCCCTCCATCTATAGCTCTTGGCCGGCCACCAACATGGGCGAGCGAGCGAAGGCGGACGCCGACGCGAGGGAGCCCGCGTCGCCTAGACGCGGCGAAGCCGCATCCTCGTCCCATCACCACCGCCCGAAGCCTTGGCAGACCAGATGACCGGCCCAACGCAAGCTACGGCGAGCGGCGCGACCAACAGAGCAACTCCTCCGCGGAGGCGGCATCTGCTGCGACCTCAAATTCAGCGGCAACAGTACATGAACTTCCTCCCAATTTTGCCTTCTTCTTCAATCTTGCCTTCTCTGACCTTCTTGCTTCGTGCAGATGAACTTCATGCCCTCTGCAATACATGGATTGCCATTGAATTCCTCTCATACCTCCACGACGAATTGTTCTCAAGGTGGCCTATCAGCTGCTGGAAAAAGGTTGGCCGACCTTCTAGCCATGGTATGGTTGAACTTCTTCCTTCCTTCGGTTTGTTATTTGCTTACAGCTATGTGAAATTCAGGTGGTGTGTGAGCATCAGTCCAGGATACAAAAGCTTTTTTAAAATCTGCCTGCCTGCTTACAAACATGTGAAGTTCTGGTAGTGTATGAGCCTCAGTCCAGGCTACAGAACAGCATTGTAAAATCTGCCTGCCTGCTTACAAGCATGTGAAGTTCAGGTAGTATGTGAGCCTCAGTCCAGGCTACAAACACTATAAAATCTGCCTGCATTCACATTCACATGTGCAAAAGCCATGTGAAGTTCAACTAGTAAGTGTGCCAGAGTTCAGGTTGGTATGTGTCTGGTTCTGTGCAAAAAAAAAACAGGATAATAGAACATGCATGTGATATGACATGAAGGTCAGGTTAGTATGCACTAGCAGTCCAACCATTCAAAAACTCATGAAGGTTTAGGTTTTTTAAGTGTAGACAGTATTTCCCCTTTGCAAAACAAGAAGTTCAGGTTGTGGAGAGTGCTCAGTTCAGGTACATATAAGTAATCAAATATTGTAGACTTAAAAAACATGATGTGAAGTTCATTCTGTGAAGGGTGCTCAGTTCAGGTACAAAGGCATTGGCAGATGCTCAGCCCAGTGCATAGTGTGACGGCTCTCACCACTTTTATATGAGAAGTTCAGGCTGTGAATAATGCTAAGTTCAGTTACAAAGGTATATGCAGATATAGCTTGTGTGCTAATAGACATTTTTTTCTTTTATGTCAGCAAGACGAGAGACGCATGAAGAAGCTTAGAAGTTCCCAGCAGCAAGTACACAATCCAAAGCCTGTACGCGTTGCACCACCCCCTCAATGGGTCACACCTCAAACGCACCAACAGCATTACCAACCTGCTCCAGACCAAAAATGGATGACGCCCGAAACACACGGATACTTCCAAGATGCTGGGTCACAGCCCTATCCGCACAGGTTTGCGCCTCCACCTGATTGGGTGACGCCGGAAATCCCCCGCGGATTCTTCGTATCCACCAGCAGACTCCCAAGCACGCCGATGGAGGAGGGGGTTAGCTCAAGTCCTGCGTGTAACTCTGGAGGTTATCCTGGTGTGCCTCATCAATGCCAAAGCGAAGCAACTAAACCGGATCCCAGGACAAATCCAACAGCAACACACACACGGAGGAGAGTGATCTGCACACTACCACCGTTTGATCCTGCTGCTGCCGCTACATGTCAGAATTCTACGGGGCATAAGGTATATGGATTGCTTCACAAAACAAAAGAGCAAACCAAGACCAGGATCGCAATACCTCCACAACCACCTCAAGCAAAAAGGACACAAACAAGAGAGAGGCCATCTTCAGCCCTCCTTCCTCCTCATGATCCACTGCTGCATCCTGCTATGATTACTCCGCCATGCCCCATCCCAGAGGGACAGCAGCCGACACCGGCGGAGTTGCGATCATACACGCACGTAAGTGAAACAAAAAATATTTATATACGCATCTTGTATTATCTGCACATTTTCTGCTCCCTCCAGGATAACAAGTTCATAAACTGCATTTTAAGGTGTTGTTTGGATTTTTTTCTTTTTCTGCAGACGCCAGATCTACCGGATTATCTAATACCAAGACTAAAGATGCGATTCAAAGATGTAGAGAAAGCAAGGGAATTTTATAATAGATACGCCAGACACGCTGGTTTTGGAATCATGAAGACGGGTGGAAATGACAACCACAAGTATTTTGTTTGCGCCTTCCAAGGGATACACACATCTTCTGTTTCAGAGGCCAACAGGAAGCGAAACAAAACATCGCAGAGGATGGGCTGCAATGCAAGAATGAGGGTGAAGGTGCAGGAGGATGGCACATGCGTGGCAGTGGACATTGAGTACAATCATAATCACCAGCTCATGCAAACTGATGACATGCTGGTATTTTTGCACTCACACAAGAATTATGACCCCACTATTTTGGAGTACATAAAGCTCCTGCAGTACCATGATGTCAAGCACACAACAATCATGTCCATGCTATCTGAAAATGAAGATGGAAGCTACTTCCTAAGCATGACCGGACGAGACCTGCTAAACCAGTAAGTATTCAAACACCTACATACTGCAATGTAAAATAGCATCCTAGCTCACAGCCCTTTGCTAGCAAAAAATAAACAAATGCACATTTGCATGTGATTTGCAGGAAAGCCATGAATGCAAGGAAAGATGATTTGGATGATGTATTGAAACTTGTTTCATTCTTCAAAGACATGAAGGCAATAAATGATTAGTTTTTCTATGACATCCAAGTGGACAAGGACAAGTCAATTAAAAACATTTTCTGGTCCAATGCAAGCTGCCGAGGAGCCTATCAAGACTTCGGTGATTGCGTAACATTCGACACGACTTACAAGACCAACAGATTTCATATGCCCCTGGGAGTGTTTGTTGGAACAAACCATCACTTGCAGTCAACGATATTTGTTGTTTCCCTGATAAGAGACGAAGATGCAAAGTCATTCAAGTGGCTGTTCGATACATTTCTACGGTGCATGAACAACAAGCACCCAACTTGCATTCTAACAGGTGAGTTCAAAAAAAAACTCCTCAAGTTTCATCATCTTTTTCAGTCTATGGGTCTGTGTTAGTTGGGTACATTGGTTTTGTCTGAAAATAATGTAAAGAATGCAATTCAGCCACTATAAGCACAGAAGTCCAACTAGCAGTACAAGAAAGAAAAATTATTTGTCACATGCTTAGAAAAAAATTAGTTATGAATGTGAAGTTCAAATACATGAATCATAGAAGTTCAAGGAGAAACCTGTAAGATAAATATATGTAGCATGTTCAGAAAAATATAGTTATTTACGTGAAGTTCAAGCATTGCCACCACAGAAGTTCAACAACAATGCTTTAAGAAATTTTTTGATTGTGACACTACTAGTTTGTCCTACTACTAACTGTGAAGTTCAAGCACTGATACTAAAGAAGTTCAGCAATGCTGCTGTAAAGAAAAAATACATGTGACATTCTTAGATACCATACTGCCAAGATGTGTAGTTCAAGTACTTGTACAAAATAAGTTCACCATCAGTACAAAAAAGAATCAAGTTTCATTTTTTTAATTCATGCAGACCAATGCCCATCGATGGCGAAAGCTATACCACAATGATTTCCAAACACCGTCCACAAGCTATGCTGTTGGCACATCATGAAGAAGTACAGGGAATACCTCGCATTGCTGTACAAAAAGTATAAAACATTCAAAGAGGAGTTCATAGCTATATTAAACTGGCCGCTGATGCCAACGGGGTTTGAAGATGCCTGGGCTAAACTCGTGCACAAGTACAACCTGGAGAACGACCAGATGATGATGCAGCTCTGGAGTGATACGAAGATGTGGATTTCAGCATATTACAAGAACATTTTCTGTGCTAGAATGACTTCCACACAACGAAGCAAGATCATGAACCACGTGCTAAAGAAAGGGTTTGTCAAGGGGACCCAGAACCTACACAAGTTTGCTAGGCGGGTCAATGCTTGCATACAAACTCAGATGCAGAAGGAGAATGAGCAAACAATGACCAGCATGGTATGATGACAAGTACAAAACACCCCCATCATGTTCTGTTTTGCCTTAAACATGTGCACTTTGAATTTAAAAAAATGAAACCCATGACTCTGCTTCGACTAATATCTCACTTTTTGACATGTGCAGACCAATCCTGTAACAAAAACAACTTACGACCACGAGGAAGACATGTCTATCAAGTACACAAGAGCCGTGTGCACTGAGATGAGGAATAGGATGAGAAAGGCCACGCTATTTCGCGCAAAGCGTACAGCAGAGCCCACTAAGTACCTTGTGTACTACCACAACAAGCCTGGCAATGATGATGAAGAAAGATTTTCCTGGTCAAAGCATGAATTCCAGGTTGTAGCTGACCCAGAGAAGGAAATATACGAGTGTGAATGCAAGCTCTGGACACACACAGGTGAGCGAAAAAACAAGATCATTAAATAGCTAGACTAGTAGTATCATATCAAAATTTATGGAACTCATTGCTGGCTCACAAACTATGTATTCTGCATTCATCACAAAAATGCAGGCCTGTTCTGCATTCACATCATCAACATACTGGACTACATCAAGCCTGGCAAATTTCCAAACAAGTATATCCTCAAACGGTACACAAAGACTGCAAGATCACAACCAACCTTTGATACAAGGGACTACAACACAACCGCATCGGATGGCAGCTCAAGGCTATCGAAGCAAGACATCTTGCTGCAACTGAATTTGATGGTTAACAAGAAAGCGATGAGATGTGACCAGCAATATGACAGAGCCTACTATGTTCTCAAGAGGCTTGTGGAAGATCTTGATGCAATACATTCAGCAAATCAAGCGGATGCTGACGAAAGGATGGCTGAAGAGGACGTTGAAATTGAAGATGATCTTCATTATTATGCAGCTGAAATGCTCAACGCCGCCGCTGAAGCTAACCAATGCAAGCAGGGTGATGGCCAATCAATGGAGCAGCGGCAGCAAGAGACGATGACATTGTCATTGTATTCTGAAACAAAGGGTAGGAAGAAAATTACTGCAGCAAAGAAAAGTGACAAGAGAGCTCAAATGAAGGCACCACCTGCAGGAAGAGTCGTCGTGCACGATGAGAACGGAGTGCCACTTGGACACAGGAAATGCAGTGTGTGCAACCAGGTTGCGGGACACAACAAGCTGACATGTCCAACACTAGTGGAAAGAAACAATGCTGAGGAGATCAAGCAAACCAAATCTCAAAAACAGCAGCCCAAAGTTCAGGAACAAAAGAAGGGACCACACCCAAAGAAAGCAAGCAGCAGACTTTGTAGCATATGCAAGGAGTATGAACCACATAATGCAAGAACATGCCCGAAGCGCGCATATGCTGAAAAGACAAGCAAAATGCCAGAGAAGAAACAGAAAGCATGACCTAGAGCCAACAACAAGAAAGTGGTGGAAGATGAAGAGGAAGACGAAGATGAAGACACCGTCAAAGAAGAGGAAGACGAAGAGGAAGAGGAAGTGGAATGCGACGATGAAAAGGAAGACGACGATGAAGAGGAAGAGGACGATAAAGAGGAAGAGGTACATGTCAAGCAAAAACCTCTACCACCAAAGCCTAGGAGGAGCGCAAGGCTCATGAACAGTTAAAATAGGTCAATTAACACAATGCAAACTTGTTTCATGTTAATGTGCAGAACATTATGTCATCCCCTGGTAACATACACTGTGAAGTTCAAGTAATATTACTGCAGAAGTCCTGGTATGTTATGGCAGGAAGTGATGTGCTGGTGTTGTATTGCATGAAAGAGCAAGCAGTAATAAATTGAAAAACATACACTGTGAAGTTTAAGTAATATTACTGCAGAAGTCCTGGTATGTTATGGCAGGAAGTGATGTGCTGGTGTTGTATTGCATGAAAGAGCAAGCAGTAATAAATTGAAAAACATACACTGTGAAGTTCAAGTAATATTACTGCAGAAGTCCTGGTATGTTATGGCAGGAAGTGATGTGCTGGTGCTGTATTGCATGAAAGAGCAACCAGCAAAATAATCATATAGTTTTGAAGTTCATGTCAGCTTACAGAAGAAGTTCTGGTATTTAAAATTGATGTAGGAAAAGAATATGCTTAAAAAATAAAGTTTCGTTGCATAAACTAAGGTTAGCAAGCCTAAGACAACGCGTTCAAATGTGAAGTTCTGCTTGGATACGTGCAGAAGTTCATGTAGAATGCAACAAAGATAAAGAAACATCAACAATATTTCTGCACAGATTTACATATGAAATACGTTCGCACTTGAAAAAACACAAAAAAACAAAAATAGATTCTACGCAAAAGCATACATATTGGTTGGGTTGAACATTACCAATACATTACACAACACAGAATATCCTCTCCATCTGAAACCAGCAGCCCAGCCACATCTCAAAGCAGAAGTTCAAGTCTACGATCATATGTTGGGAGCCCAAAAATAAACAACACAAAAAATCAAGCAGTTCAACCAAAAACCGAGGCAGAAGTTCAGGTACATCTGTTGGGGCAAAAACATTCAACACATGGATACTGAAAAACGACGCAGTACATTGAAATTCACAAAGCCAAATCATTCTTCACACCTAATGCATTTGTCCACAATATCATAAGTAATAGTGCTGCACCTATAGATACACAAATCACTAAAACATTCTTACAAGCAAATCTTTACGGAATTGTTCCAATCATTATCAAACCTAAAAATCTGTACGAAATCAAATCTACAATGAAACTAATGCTTCGAATTCACGGGCCAAAGGACTGGATCTCTTTAGGGAGCTCTGAACGCACGACTTCATTCTTCTCGCTAAAAATCAGAGTGTGCATGAACTCAGCCTTCCAGTCATCTGCAGCAGCCTGCAAACAAAGAAAGGTGAAAACGATGGTTTAATAACGGATATCTAAAACCACAGGAGGAGCGTCTCAGCAAAAACACACAAGAATAATCAAAGGATGATGAGACAAGAACAAAGACAGAACATACTTCCACATCACCAAAATCTTGAACAACCTCATCGCCATCATACGAAGAGCAGAACTTCACAGCAAAGAAACCACAATCATTACTCTTCTGCTTCGGAACATTGATGAAAGTCGGCCTCTTTGCAATAGTCACCCAGTTAGGCTGCTTGCTCGCCTTGTATGCAGCCTTGCCGTACACCTCCTCGAGCAACCCAACAGATATCTTCATCTACCAGAAATAACAAAATTAGATGAAGTCAAAAACATGTTAACCAAAATAGTTAAGTTCAGGTACATAAAAAAGCGACACTTGCATAAGATCCACCTAAACAAAAAAGCAGAAGTTCAACTTCTAAATGACAGTCAGTTCAAGCAGTATTACCAAAACAGAGACAACAACATATTTTGTCAACACAAGGCATAATAAACTTTGTGTCAAACAAGAGAATGTGAAAGGAGGTTCAGGCTAAGAAACACTCACGATATTTTGGCTCCCCATGGAAACTCGTTCGCGACGTTTCCATATTAGCGTAAGAAAGTGAATCAAGGATGTCAATGGTCCCACGATATCTATTCACCACGTACACACTGTAGTGCGCCGTTGTGCCAATTGGCTTGAATAGAATCAAGAAAACCTGCAAAAGAATGAAAGGACCTATGAACACAAACTATAAAGCATATGTACTCAAGAACCGACATGAACAAAAACTTCTTGACAAACTCAGCAAAAGGATGCACATGAAATTAAAAAAAGCAAGAGTTATGAAAAACTAACCATGTTTGTGTTAAGAAGGTCTTCTTCCTTGCGAACAAACATTGGGAAGAGACTAGCAGATTTTCCTGCATCAAACTTTGGAACTGTTGCGGCGTAGAAATCATACTCCAGGCAGTACTGAGCATTCACCAAAACACAATTAAAACACCTCCCAGATGCCACTACAACAAAACTAAGGCAAAAAAAGGAGATAGGGGTGCAAAGAACTAAAACCTGTATGAAGTAGGGACTAAGTACAACCCTGTCAGCACTAGTGAAAATCTCAGAGGTCTCCGGCTTATCCTTCCACAAATTTATGAGATAATCCATTATGTCTCCTTCCATCTGCTGTCCTTCACCGAAAAGCGTATAAAGGACACGTCCTGTGAGGTAAATCACATTCCCAGGGATGGTAAACATGCAGTAGCTTGTCCTGCAGAATACAAAAGGATGGTAAAAAATATTAGAAGTTCAGATACAACAACAAACAGAAGTTCAGACACTATAACTCAAAAGGCAAGAGGAGACATAAAACAGAAGTTCAGATACTACAATAATGGCAGTTCAGACAATACAACAAACAAAAGTTCAGACACTATAACTCCAAGGCAAGGGAGAAATGAACAGAAGCCCACATACTACAACAACAGAAGTTTCAGACACAGAGTAGCATCTCTGGCAGCAACAAAGTTAAAGAAGAATAAAACTCACTCAGAATACTTCTCCAGACCGTCTTTACTCACCACATACTTTTTCAACTTCCGGGCCTCAGATAGATGAGGGTAACTGTATTTTTTCAGGGGAGCGACAGTAGAATGCCACTTCAAAGGCAATCTTGATGCTCTCTTGGAGGAAGTTATGTTCCCAGACTCAACTGCCGGTTTCCTCCTGGTAATCACAGCATTCTTCCCACCTCTACCAACAATAGTACCAGCAGCACATTTAACATTCTTCGGGTAAGCAATCTTCTCAAAATCATCATTGGACGAAATCACTTCTGCTTCGTCTGCTTCGACTGCATCAGCCTTCCTGTAGCAAGGGGTTTTTGGAGTACCACGAATACCACCAGCCTGCTTCCCCAACTTGGAAGGAATGAGGGTCCAAGGTCTACCATCTTCTATCGGAGCTGTACTCATCGGTTCCTCCCTAGGCTGGTATTCCTGTGACCCGAGGAATGAGTGGTGGTAATCGGTCAACTCCAACGGATCCACTGTCAAAGAAAAAAGGAAGAGAAAACATCACCACTAAAATACAACCGAAGTTCAGGAACATCGCAATGTGCAGTCCAACTAATAAAGATGACATGGTTACTACTCAAGCTGACCTAAACAAATTAGTTGCAGTAAAAAACTAAATGAAGTTCAGGCACAACCAGAGGCACAGTTCAAGATAAACCGATGAACTGGAAATCACTCAACCACAGCTAACAAACCATAGAAAGGCATCATCTCTGAAGTTCAATTAGAAAAGAAAATGCTCATGTCCATTTAAGCAATGGAAGGACAGAAATTACTGAAACATAACACACAAGCAAAATTAAAAAAGATAGAAATGAAGTTCATATACAAAGAAAATGCTCCTCTCCTTCCAAAACCAGCAGCCCAGCCAGACCTCAAGCAGAAGTCCAAGTTCAGAGAAAAATATGAAGTTCAGGTAGAATAAAAGATGCAGTGCAGGTAAGCAGTACAAGTTCCAAAAATACTTACGTGTGTAGTAGCCAAACAGAGCTTGGAAGTCTGTCTCAAACAGGTTAGAAGAAGCGATTGAGTACAACCATGTCTTCCTGATATCCCCGATATTCTCATGGGAATAATTTGCAAGAAGCCCATCATGATACGAATTAACATTCGTAAGCATGAAGAATCCGCAGTCGATACTGCCATCAAACGAAGTAAAAGAAATAGTGTTAGGACAGAAAAAGAAAGCCAATGAATTAAACACGTCGCAGCTTAAGTACAACTACAGTTAAACAGATGTGATAAAGAGAAAAAGTCGAACTCATACTTGTTTTGCTGCTGGGGGACATCAATCCAATTTAGAAGGAAATGGTCGATGCTAAGAGGACTGAAGGGTGTCTTCCTGTCGTTGCTGGCATCCTTCCAAAGCCTCTTGATGTTGTCGGTCATCCGCCGAAACAGGCGTACCGCACATTCATCTTTTGGTCCATAGTAGGAATCGAGAAGCTGGAACCTTGAATTCTTCAGGTCAAGGAATACCGACACCCAATGACCAACACCACCCATGGAAGCAGGAATCTCAGGCGGGTCAAAAGTAGGGAAAACAACCTGAAGCATCATACACACACGAATCATTAAAAAATGAGAATTAATATCAGAACGGTACAAAAGAAAAATAAAACAAATATTAACACACTGGATCGCACTACAAAACTAAATAGAGAGGCAAAGAACAAGATATTTCATACCAAATCATGTGCATCCATGCTATCTGGACCACTCGCCATGAAGTACTTCCTCACACGGGAATCAAATTGACCTCTGAAAATCTTGTCCTAAAATAATGCAGACAACACCAACATATGAAAAAAAATACAAAAATGAGACAAACAAGTTTTACCTAAAATGGTAACGAATAAAACAGAAAAGAAATCACTGTATGGTTGACTTACACAAACACAATACGACAGGATGAGTTTATCCGATCCCTGGTACTTCGCACGTAGACAGTAGAGTGCACACTCAGCCACATTAGATCGAAGCATTTTACGAGGACCAAAAGATATTGCAACATCTTCAACAGAAGCTTCACACTCCTTGTTGTGGAGCATAATCATTGATCTAAAACAAGCAAATAGAAAGTAAAACAAGTTCACCAGCAGGAACTCAAGAAGTTCATAACTAATGTTAGCACAGAAGTTCAGCTATATCACAACAGGCAGTACAGTACAAAAGAGGCCAGAAGTTCAGCACCAGAGAAGTAAAAAAACAAGAAGTTCAGGTACATAGAGTTGGGAAGTTCAGGTAAGAAACCACAGGCAGTTCACAGGGGGTACATGGATGATGTAAATATTGAGCAGGCATAGAAGTTCAGCTATATCACAAAAGGCAGTACAGTGCAAAAGAGGCCAGAAGTTCAGCACCAGAGAAGCAAAAAAACAAGAAGTTCAGGTACATAGAGTTTGGAAGTTCAGGTAAGAAACCACAAGCAGTTCACAGGGGGTACATGGATGATGTAAATATTGAGCATCTGCACTCACCTCTTGGAACGATCATTCCTAAGCCTAGTTACACTGTAATAAAAGTCATCAACCTTCTTTCGGACGACAGCAAGGTCGCTATCTGCTCACCAAAAAGAAAATAGCAATTAACAGCAACACTCAAAGCAATAGATTCATGACAGTTTCAATTAAGACCAACATTCAAGCACAAACATTCAAAACATAAGCACATCTCAGCTGCTACATCAGAAAAGATAAAACCACAACATCATAGACATCACAACCCATGCATTACAAACCTCCACCCACATACAAAACAGGTTCACTTAACATTCTTTACAAACCACATGACAAACAACAAAACCAGAAGTTCAACTTAGACCACACAGGCAGTTCACAGGGGATATCATGGACTAAACCAAACAACAAATAGGGAAGGGGATGGGGAAAGAAGAGAGAAGCATGCTCCTCTCTTCATGGATCCTTGCCTAGACCAGTGGCAGCACTGGAATGATCAACCTCCTCTCCATAACTATCGCTTTCGGTATCTTCATCATCGTCTCCAGTAGACGTTGCAGCGTCATCGGGAAGGACACCAGCAACAGCTGGAGCAACTGAAGAATTTGAAACAAGAAAAACATTTGGTTGTGCCTGTACAACATCAACATCAACTGATGGCTCTGCTACAGGAGACTTCTCCAGGCTTGCAGCAGCACTACCACCAGTTTGTACAGCAGACTCAACATGATCTTTCTCCAAAATGATGTCTCCATTTGTCTTGCCCTGCTCAGCATCAGAAACCTTAGCGCCAATGGACGAAAAAGGTTCAGTCAGGACCACCCCGTCGGAGCAGCCGGTGCCTGAGATGGACATGTCTGCAACCTTCTCTGGAGCAACACTAACATCATCATTCTGCTGCTGCAAAAAAGAAAAAAATTCATTACAAAGGGCTGACTGAACCTCATGCACAGGGGCAGCAAGTCCGTCTCAGGGGCAAGCAAGACAAATGGACAAGAAAAAATGGTACCTTATTTTCACTACCATGAACCTCATCAACTATTACGCCACTAGCGGGAGCAGGTTCATGCACAGGGGCAGCCTCATGCACAGGAGCAGCTTCATGCGCAGGTAAAACATCCTCCTCAACCGTAGCATCATCATCAACAGCCTACAAAAAAGAAATCATGTAGAAAAAAATACCTAATCAGCAGAAGTTCAGATTACATAATTAGTGAAGGTCAGCTATCACAACTGACATATAATGTAAGTCCAAATACAGTAAACATAGCAGGTCAGATATCAAACTACTCTAAGATACAAAAGGGAACAAAAAAGGGCCAGTCATGGAAGTTCAGGTGCTGTAGTAGTTGAAGTTCAGGTTCTATAAACAGAGAAGGTCACATAGGAACACTAGTGCTAAAAAGAAATGGTTTACGACACATGAAATCAATAATGGTCGCCTATGACTACAAACAGTAATAACTGAAGGCTAACATTAAACATTACTGCAAAGAAATATCAAAAGCCAACATAAACAAACCTCTTTGGTACGCTCCGCGTGGCCTCCTTCATGACCCGAACGAGCAGAATCCTGCCTCTGAATCTGTCTCACAACAACACTTGCCTCATCTTCAAAAGGCTTGCAACGAGCATCCTGCATTTCCTTGAACAGCCCAACGCTAGTCCGGAGGTGGGAAGTGCTCTGACGAAGCTCTTCAAGAAATTTAGCTTCAATAGATAAGACCCCCTTCGAAGACTCAGCATCAAATCCGTGTCCGGGAGGAAGAATCCCATCAATGCGACTAAGACGCTCAGCAGTTGAAGGAACACGAGCCAACTCCCCACAAACAGTTTCAAGAAGACTGTCAATCCTAACCAGAGAAACATTGGCAGCTTCAAACAAATTCTCGAAAGAAACGCCACCTGCAGCACTCACACGAGCAGAAGAACCTCCTGGATCTACAGGGGGGCACCGGTATTAACATCCCGGGAGAATTCAAATCTTGGGGAAGTTCCACTCCCTAGGCCGGCAGAACGAGGCATAGTTAGAACAGGACGTTCAATAACCCTAAAGAACACAACCTCAACCTGTGTCTTCCACTGCATACAAAAACAAAAGTTAATGCGTCAGAAAACAAATGAAGGAACATGGGAACAAAAAATATACAAGACAATACCAGAAGTTCAAGTTAAACTACACAGGAACGAATAATGCATAGAAACACTCACAGGCAATCTCCCAAACACCCAGTTGGCTGGGTCATCATCACCCTTCGTGACCAAGTCAGCCGCAGCAAGCTCAAGAAGCTTGGCCTGATCCATGAAATTGATGCGAGGGGTCCTCAAGTCAATATTAGGCGTCTTGCCAATGATAAGGCAGTCCAGATACATAAGCAGCGGCGCGATGGCACAACATGTGATAGCTTTTCCTCTGCTAGTACCTTGCTGATACCTAACAACAGCACTCCGAATATTGTCAACAACCAACTGGCAGTAGTCCATGTCTGCCATGTCCTCAAACACAAGGTTCTCGGCCATTGCTGCCTCCCTAGACACTCGTGTAGACGTTCCAGGGATAACCACCTTCATGAAAACAATAAGGTAAAACACCTGCAGAGCAAGATCATCCTTCGTCTCATCCTTCACAAGTTCATCGCGGATATTCCGCAAATCCTTTGTCTTGATGTCGTCACTCCTAGCATACCCAAGCTTGCCCTTCAACCTCATAACAGCATCATCGAAACCATCATTCGAGGGCCTAGGGGGGTATGATTACCTTGAGGGAACCCAAAGAGATGGTGAATAGCATCACTTGTAATACGTATAACCTTGTTCGCCTCACCCATGTCCAAAATCATGGTTGAAGGGTCAATCCTCGTGTAGATGTTGCCCATCAAAGGACGAGAAATGTTGGAATCAACCTTCAAGTGAAACACACAACCAAAACCAGCCTTGATAACCCTCGTCTTGTGCCTATCTTGTAGCATTTTCGCACACGTATTGACCTCTCCTAGTGAGCAGCGAACCATCTTGCTAAAACGTTTCGCCTCACCTCCTCCTTGGCCACCTTCTTCGGGTGCTTTGCCTCCTCTCTTCCTCCTCTCAGGCCGCAGCACAAGCTGATACTAAAAAAATACATTGACAAGGAAAAAAGGCAGAACAATGAGACACACAAGCTTCACCAAAATTCCACTAATGCCTACATACGCACCACATCTCAGAAGTCCAACTATGTCTACATAGGCAGTACAACCATGTATGACTAGAAGTTAACATGCTTTCAAAAATGTTGGAAATTTACAAAAGCAGAAGTTCAACCATGTATACCAAGGTAGTAATCAAACATGTATCTCAGAAGTCCAACTATGTCTACATAGGCAGTACAACCATGTATGACCAGAAGTTAACATGCTTTCAAAAATGTTGGAAATACAAAAGCAGAAGTTCAACCATGTATACCAAGGCAGTAATCAAACATGTATCTTAGAAGTCCAACTATGTCTACATAGGCAGTACAACCATGTATGACCAGAAGTTAACATGCTTTCAGAAGCAGAAGTTCAACCATGTATACCAAGGCAGTAATCAAACATGTATCTCAGAAGTCCTACTATGTCTACATAGGCAGTACAACCATGTATGAACACTAGTTAACATGCTTTCAAAAATGTTGGAAATTTAAAAAGCAGAAGTTCAACCATATACACTAAGGCAGTAATCAAACATGTATACAAACAAGTTGAGCTAATTTCTTCATGTATATACCTAGAAGTCCAACTATGTACACAAAGGCAGTAATACCATAAAAGCAAAGCACGTCGGCTAATTTATTCGTCTATATTGAGATGGAGCATAAGGTCAGCTATGTACGCCAAGGCAGTGCTAAAAACAATAAAACTACAGCAACAGCGACAAATGCTCTAAAAACAGTAAACATGAGACATTCATACCTGATTAGCCGCAGCATCATCATCGACGTCGTCCTCATCACCAGCATTGAAATCAGCATCATCCTTGTCCTCTGGATTAACACGAGAATGCTTCTTCACACCCTTGTTGACCTTTGTAGGTGGAACCTTGCGCTTCACGCCGCATTTCTTACCCTTACCAGATGCACCAGCACCAAGCGAAGAAGGTGTAGGTGCGGCAGTGGTAAGCACACAAGGACTACGGCGTGGCGTACCACCAAGGCCTAACCCTTCATCTTCAACAACTTCTGCAGGCCTTGAAACACGTGGGCTCCTCCGAGGAGTAACTTCACCAACTACTAACTTCCTCGCATCAGTCTTCTTGATTTTCTTCTTAACAGGG
This sequence comes from Triticum dicoccoides, assembly GCF_002162155.2. Lineage (NCBI taxonomy): Eukaryota > Viridiplantae > Streptophyta > Magnoliopsida > Poales > Poaceae > Triticum > Triticum dicoccoides. Next base: position 177,274,728 of record NC_041390.1, read on the forward strand.
ACAACCTTGCCATCACTACCACACGACACGTCTTCCTCAACAGTGAGCTCAGCCGCATGAACAGATCCAGGAACATCAGAACCTTTCTCAAGGCGGGCCGCCCTCTTCTTGTCAAAATCTTCTTGCTTCTTCCTCTTACGTTGGTCCTCCAGGAGAAGCTGAACAGGCACATCCTCGGGTTGCGTGACAGGTTCAGTGCCATCAACAGACTGCGACTGCGTCTCTGACATCTGAAGAGAGCACAAAGGATCCGGAACGGAATCACAACCTTTGACTGACGGAGCCACCTCCTCAGCAGCAGCAGGGGTTTCTGATAAACCCAACTCAGATAAAACATCGTTGATGGTGTTCACAGCTTCCTCCTCTGTGGACACATCTGCAAAGAACACAAAAAATCGAAGCAAAAAATAAAAAAAGTCAAGAACAAAAACAAAAACAAACGACAAGAACAAGCTAAAAAAACATGGCTCAAAACTTTAAAATGAAAAAGGGTTTCACATACTAGGTGAAGCAAGAGCTTTAGAAGGAAGATCCTCAAGGCTTGAAAAATTCTCAAGGCTCGAAGCAACCTCGGCAATCACAGTCAAAGGGATAATGGGTGATTTAGCCGCATCAGATATTGCAGCATCAGTATTAACCTCTGAAGCTCCATCTTGATCGCAGGCATTTTTTTCAGAACTATTCAACTCATCACCAACTATAAGAAATGCAAGTAAAAAGGCAGCTGAGTTCTAATCCGCAATCCTACACCAAAGGGACTTCTACTTTTACAACAATGTCCAATACCCAGAAGTTCAACAATACCTAACAAAGCAGTAAACACAAAAACAAACTAAAAATCTACAAACTAAATATAAAAACAATCTACACCAGAGGGGCTACTACATATATCATGAATGTCCAGAAGTTCAATGATACATAACAAAGCAGTAAAACAAAATGTGCATAATAGAAGTTCAACCAAATTTCATTACAATCAAACAATAATTAAAACCAGAAGTTCAACTATGTGACCCAAGCAAGTAGCACATAAAAAAGATGTAGCATTACCACAAACAGTATTTCACAGGCAAACTAAATATCAATGCCATCAACATGATAACAAAAAAAACAAAGATATAAACTACAAAAATGAAACATCCGGGAAGTACAACAACACTTGGTGACAAAGTTTCACCTGCAAAATCATCAACTACAAAGTAAGCAAACACTCTACTAACTCAAACTAATGGTAAAAAGCATACACATAACCATTACTAGAAGTTCACACTATTAAGAATGGCAGTCCAACATGAATACTAAGTGAAGATATGGGCAGACATATATGAGAATAATGCTATTTAAAATACAAGATACAACTACATTAAGATACCTGGAGAAGGTTTTGAAGCCATGACAACACAACCGCCTTGATGAATGCAACTCCAAACACTAGAACAACCTGCTAAAAACAGGGGATTGATTGCATATAGTTAGCAAGTACAAAATCACACAACAAAATACAAAAAGAAAGTGAATCAAACCCTTGGATGAAACAACTACAACATACCAACAAAGGATGAACAGTAGCACATCTAGGCAAGCACAACAAAAAAATGTATCCATAAACTAAATACAATGTCACAGACATAATCTAGACTTCGAAATCCACATCACTAATGCAATTAAATACATCAGATCCAGCATCAACCATCCATCACACCACACCCTCTCTTACATTCATTTGACTGCTAAAATCAACAAAGGGGAAATGAAATCCACACAAGTATGAAGGGACAAATAGCACACACAAGCATCTCACAAACAAATCTGACCACGGGGAATTGAAATCCAACCACCACACGCACAAGAACCCTACCTAATCTACCACAAAACCATCAGAAGAAGGGGGAGGGAGGCGGACGCGAGAGCACATAGAAGAAATAGGCAGGCCTCGACAGATCTGGCGAAACTAGAAGCAATCATTAGGATGGGGGCAGCACTTGTACCTCTCCAGACGACTCCCGCACGCACGAATCCGCGTCGGTTCTTCCACTCCCCACGACGCCACGCGCACCTTGCAACCGCGCAGGCAGTTGCCGCCCTCGCTTCAGAGCAGAAGAGAGCGGGCTGGGTGAGAGAGAGCGGGGCGTGGGGGAGAAATAGGAGCAGGGGCGTGCGCCGGTTACTCCAGCACGAGGGCAGGGGACAGTGGCGGAGAAATCGGGGGGAGTTGGAGGAGAGGAAGGCAGCGGAGTGACGGAGAGGGGGGAGAGACCTAGCGACAAGGGGAGAGGAGTTTTCTGATAGGTGGTCGCGAGGGAGATGGTCACTTAATGCCTCTCTGTCGTGGGACTTGCAACGCCACTGAATTTACACTTTTACCCCCCAACAACTAAAATAGTAAATACATGTGTAGATAAATAAATGCACCATTTGAATGCATCTATTATAATGAGATAAGATCACAAAACAGCACAGCTGATATCCTCAAAACCAAAAATAGATGGCAAATACAGTACTAAAGGAAGAAACATACATACATAAATATGCCCCTAAAAAACAAGAGAAAAGAAGTTCAAAAAATAAAGAACAGAAGTTCAAGTAGACTAATAAAAGAAGTAAAGGAATAAGAATAAATAAACCATAAAGAAACAAAAAGAAGAAGTTCAACTACAAAAACAGATGAAGTTCACCCTAAACCCTAAAAACCCTAAGATAGATAGTGGGGTCATGGATGTGACAGACTCGCCTCCGCATGCGATGACGCGGCACGCCGCGTCATCGCCTGCTCCGG
>NC_041390.1:177278017-177291152 GCF_002162155.2 Triticum dicoccoides
AGGGGAGGGGGGGTCCCGACCCCCTCCCCCTGCTCGGCCTCGCGCTACCGCATTGCTGCGCGCTAGGATTTGACAGGACGCAATGCGGTTATTCTGTTTCCACCCCCACCGCACGCACCCTAAACCCTAAAAAGCCTAAGATAGATAGTGGGGTCACGGATGTGACGGACTCGCCTCCGCATGCGACGACGCGGCACGCCACGCCGTTGCCTGCTCCGGCTCGTTCCTGTCTCGGCCTCACAGGGGGAGGGGAGGGGGGTCCCGACCCCCCTCCTCCCTGCTTGGCCTCGCGCTACCGCATTGCTGCGCGCTAGGATTTGACAGGACGCAATGCGGTTATTCCGTTTCCACCCCCACCGCACGCACTCTATATTTTCTAAAACCTCAAATTAACATGTTAAAAACGATTATCATACAGAAGTTCAGGATAGTTATTGAGTGAAGACCAACAACTATTATAAGTACAAAAACATACTAGAAAAAATAAAAAAAATATGCATATTCATCGGCCAATCCCATGGCTGCTCATGGGACTAAGTCAAAAAAAATCCAAACCAACGCAAAGAATGAAAAATAACATAAAAAAGAAAGAAATACAGAGGACTTGCTGAATTACTTTACAAAGAAGGAAAAGCAGAAGTTCATGTACGAACAACATAGAAGTCCAGCTTCTACAATGACCCTTAGATGATGTGGAAAAAGTGCATGCATACTTGGGCTAATCCCATGATTGCTCACGAGACAAAAGTCTAAAAACAACATCTGAAGAATTAAAATTACAAAGAAAACCAAACAAAGAAAATATAGAGCACCATGCACCTTCGCCTTGCAAATGTGGGATGCAATCTGAAAACCAGAAGTTCAACCACTAATAAAAAAAGGTCCAGATCCTACTGAAGATAGTGGATGATCAAAAAACTATACCAAAACATAGACTAAGGGAAAAGAGGATGCATGTGTCTGTAGTCCAGCTCCACACTTGCACACTAGCTACAACAAATTTGCAGAAGAAATCTAGTAAGGGTTTTTGATTCCTGGAATGTAATTTGTCCTGGAATATCAATGTCAAAAAGATGGACCTGCATTCATGAAAAGTTTCATTGATGTGACATAAAAAACCAAGAAAGAAACACCTTAGGAATAATAATTTTTAGTGTCGAAGAAACAAAATGCACGAGGCATAAGTTAACTAATCAAATGTTCTAAATAAGGTAAGTTCAATAATTAGCTTCGTAAATCAGTAAATTTATATAAATATGTCCTTCTCTTGTGACTCCGTGAGGCATAAGTGAAGTCCAACAAACTACTAGAAGTACGAAAACAAACTAGAAAAAATAGAAAAATATATGCATATCCATCGGCCAATTAATTCCATGGTCACTCATTGGGCTTAGTCAAAAAAATCAAAACAATGCAAGAATGAAAACTGACAGAAAAAAGGAAAGAAATAGAAAGGACTTGCTGGATTACCTTGCAACAAAGGAAAAGAAGAAGTTCAGGTATGACAACGCAGAAGTCCAACACAGAAACCTGGCCAGACCAACAGGATCCACCTGATCCTCCCCCGATCCCGATCCTGATCCGCCCCAGCCCCGACAGGATCCAACGAAGGAAAAGCGGAAGTTCAGGTATGACAACGCAGAAGTCCAGCTTGTACAACGACCATTAGATGATCTAGAAATAATGAACGAACGAATTCATCCGAAGCATAAAATCATCTGCACAAGATTACAACACATCCGCACCCCCTTGGAAATGATCTGGCAACTCCCTTTCCACAACTAAAATGACCAGAGGGCAAATTTCAAAACCGCAAAAATAACCTGTGCAAAAACCCGTGGGAGTGCTAACATCAAATCACCAGAAATCAAACCGTATGGACCCTCCCGATTAAAATTGACGACTTAGTAAGCCTTGAATTTCACTAAAGTATGCAAATCAGCCAACAAACTTTATAGAAAAATGAGAAATCAACAGAAGCGCAGGCTGCAGCTCGGGCGGATGAAGAACACGGGCGATTTCAAATTTGTTTGAAATAACAAGAATTTGTGCACCAAACTCGTGTTGGAAATATGCCCTAGAGGCAATAATAAAATGGTTATTGTTATATTTCTTTGTTCATGATAATTGTCTATTGTTCATGCTATAATATTGTTATCCGGAAATCGTAATACATGTGTGAATACATAGACCACGACATGTCCCTAGTGAGCCTCTAGTTGACTAGCTTGTTGATCAAAAGATAGTCATGGTTTCCTGACTATGGACATTGAATGTCATTGATAACGGGATCACATCATTAGGAGAATGATGTGATGGACAAGACCCAATCCTAAGCATAGCTCAAAGATCGTGTAGTTCGTTTGCTGTAGCTTTTCCGAATTTCAAGTATCATTTCCTTAGACCATGAGATTGTGCAACTCCCGAATACTGTAGGAGTGCTTTGGATGTGCCAAACGTCACAACGTAACTGGGTGACTATAAAGGTACACTACAGGTATCTCCGAAAGTGTCTGTTGGGTTGGCACGAATCGAGACTGGGATTTGTCACTCGTATGACGGAGAGGTATCTCTGGGCCCACTCGGTAATGCATCATCATAATGAGCTCAATGTGACCAAGTGGTTGATCACGGGATCATGCATTACGATATGAGTAAAGTGACTTGCCAGTAACGAGATTGAACAAGGTATTGGGATACTGACGATCGAGTCTCGGGCAAGTAACATACCGATTGACAAAGGGAATTGTATACGGATTGATTGAATCCTCGACATCGTGGTTCATCGGATGAGATCATCGTGGAGCATGTGGGAGCCAACATGGGTATCCAGATCCCGCTATTGGTTATTGATCGGAGAGGCGTCTCGGTCATGTTTGCATGTCTCCCGAACCCGTAGGGTCTACACACTTAAGGTTCGCTGACACTAGGGTTGTAGAGATATTAGTATGCAGTAACCCAAAAGTTGTTCGGAGTCCCGGATGAGATCTCGGACGTCATGAGGAGTTCCGGAATGGTCCAGAGGTAAAGATTTATATATAGGAAGTGCAGTTTCGGCCATCGGGAAGGTTTCGGGGGTCACCGGTATTGTACCGGGACCACCGGAAGGATCCCGGGGGTCCACCGGGTGGGGCCACCTATCCCGGAGGGCCCCATGGGCTGAAGTGGGAGGGGAACCAGCCCCTGGTGGACTGGTGCACCCCCCCTTGGGCCTCCCCTGCGCCTAGGGTTGGCAAACCCTAGGGGTGGGGGCGGCCCCCACTTGGCTTGGGGGGAAGCCACCCCTTGGCCGCCGCCCCCCTTGGAGATTGCATCTCCAGGTCCGGCGCCCCCCAAGGCCCCTATATAAAGAGGGCGGAGGGAGGGCAGCCGCACCCCTTGCTCTTGGCGCCTCCCTCTCCCTCCGTAACACCTCTCCTCCCCGCTTGCGCTTGGCGAAGCCCTGCCGGGATCCTACTGCATCCACCACCACGCCGTCGTGCTGCTGGATCTTCATCAACCTCTCCTTCCCCCTTGCTGGATCAAGAAGGAGGAGACGTCTTCCCAACCGTACGTGTGTTGAATGCGGAGGTGCTGTCTGTTCGGCACTTGGTCATCGGTGATTTGGATCACGACGAGTACGACTCCATCAACCCTGTTCTCTTGAACACTTCCGCGCGCGATCTACAAGGGTATGTAGATGCACTCCTCTCTCCCTCGTTGCTAGATGACTCCATAGATTGATCTTGGTGATGCGTAGAAAATTTTAAAATTCTGCTACGTTCCCCAACAACTCGTACCAAAACCTAATTCCCATTGTGCCAGAGCTTCGACAACATCCACAACATGTGTTAAACTTGTTACATACACAAGTTCATCACCACCCCGAGAGAAAATCCGCCAATGACCGGAATTCCTATTTAAAATGGGCATTTAATTGCTAAAAACTGTTTACAAATTACACTTACATAACAAACAACATGAATGATCAGAAAAACTCGCGGTAGAGGGCACAGTTGCGAAGATAGCACGAAGGTCGGTGTCGGTGTCAAAACCGGCGGATCTCGGGTAGGGGGTCCCGAACTGTGCGTCTAGGTGGATGGTAACAGGAGACAAGGGACATGATGTTTTTACCAAGGTTCAGGCCCTCTCGATGGAGGTAAAACCCTACTCCTGCTTGATTAATATTGATGATATGGGTAGTACAAGAGTAGATCTACCATGAGATCAAGGAGGCTAAACCCTAGAAGCTAGCCTATGGTATGATTGTTGTTCGTCCTACGGACTAAAACCCTCCGGTTTATATAGACACCGGAGAGGGCTAGGGTTACACAGAGTCGGTTACAATGGTAGGAGATCTACATATCCATATCGCCAAGCTTGCCTTCCACGCCAAGGAAAGTCCCTTCCGGACACGGGACAAAGTCTTCAATCTTGTATCTTCATAGTCTAGGAGTCCGGCCGAAGGTATAGTCTGGCTATCCGTACACCCCCTAATCCAGGACTCCCTCACTAGCCCCTGAACCAGGCTTCAATGACGACGAGTCCGGCGCGCAGATTGTCTTCGGCATTGCAAGGCGGGTTCCTCCTCCAAGTACTTCATAGAAGGTTTTCGAACACAAGGATAGTGTCCGACTCTGCAAAATAAGTTTCCACATATTGCCATAGAGAGAATAATATTTACACAAATCTAACCTGTTGACATGTTCTGTAGCGTGACATCACACCACATCCAAGCCCTTATTCGAATCGTTTTTACTGTCCCACCTCAGCGCGTTTTGCGAGGCAGTTTCCTTGGCACGTCCTTTCAAAGCAGAGATCGTGTCCCCTTCATTTACGGGATTCTCATTAATATGGATGTAGTTAACCCAGTCGTACCCATTGGTATGTTTTCTCGATCAAAGGCGAGTCCCAAACGGTCACGGGGAGGGCCCTTGGTATTCAACCTCTTATAAAGAGACCAAGGCCTTACTCCTTTCTTTTCAATCTCAAATGAGTTCGCCCTTCGCCTCGAGTTCCAACATCCAAGGCTCGAGATTTCAGGCGCTTCAGACCTTCGACAATGTCCGGTTCCGACCTTCGAGGCCGATGGATGCCCTCCTCCATCACGGAGGAGGACGTGCTGAAGTTGAGAGAGGCCAGGTTCTTGATCGGCGAAATCTCGCATAGGCTGCCTGCTCAAGGGCAGGTCATTCCCACTCCCAAGCCTGGTGAGAGTGTGGTGTTCATGTCTCACTTCCTTCGGGGGCTAGGCTTCCCGACGGATCCCTTCGTGAGGGGGCTCATGTTTTTTTATGGGCTGGAATTTCACGACTTAGCTCCAGAGTCCATCCTCCATATTTCCTCATTCATCGTCGTGTGTGAAGCCTTCCTCCGTATTACTCCTCACTTCGGACTATGGCTCAAGACCTTCAAAGTAGAGCCGAAGATGATCGAGGGACGGCATGCAGACTGCGGAGGTGCTTTTATAAGCAAGAATGCTGGTGCTCCATGGCCCGAGGGCTCTTTTCAAGAGGAGTCCAGCTTATGGCAACGAGAGTGGTTTTGCATCACCGTTCCCATGGGCACCAAGTGGGTGGCGCCACCTGCCTTTCGCTCGGGTCCCCCACCACAGCTAGTGTCATGGGTCAATAAAGGACTGGACTGGGGGCCATCCAAGGACGTCCCTTGTTGCAGGGCCGCATTCCAGATCTCTTAGAAAGAGACATTAGCCTGGTCGTGGTGACGCAGGTCATGTTGATCCGCCGAGCCTTGCCCGGCAAACGTCGCCCCCTTCGCCTGTGGGAGTTCAATCCGGAGGGACCACAAGCTCTCCAGCATTTCATGGGCGCAACACCCGTGGAGATGTACAAATTGTTCTTCGGATCACAAGCAATGTGTCCGGACTTGACCGAGGACACAGGCCTGAGCTGCAATCGCCCGGATACTGAAGTAAGTAGCCTTGTGCCCGGACACGCTATCCGTATATTTATCATAAAATTGCCCCTAAAAGAGTTGTCCTTTAAACAGGAGTGGATAGCGAAAGCAAAGCTAATCAGGTGTCCGACCCCCCTCGCCGAGACCACGCCGGATCCCGTGCTAGTCAGGATGTTGGAGGTTGTGCCTTCGGAGGAAAGCGAGGGAGGGGACAAGGAAGCTACAACCTCCTCAAAGGAGGTTGTCCGGAAGGGAGGAATCGAAAATTCCTCTCCTCATGGGAAGAAGAGGACCGCCTCTAATGACCCGGAGACCATGGCCTCAAAGCGGGGGAAGAAATCTTTGTCAGAGGGTCCTGTGCCGGGGGATACTTCGGCCGAATTATGCCCTCAAGGGGATCAGCCCTCCACCGAGCCGTAAGTAGAGAGGAGTTTTTATTTTTAAGAAATGAGAGAAATCCTTGCATTTTATCTGAGAAGAGTAATCGAAAATTTACCTTGTAGCTCAGACCTTAGCCCTTCTCAGCAGAGCTCGTCTTCGGGGGATCTTCTTCCGGAGATGATGGAGAGCGGAACGCCTCCCCCTACCGTACCGCCTTGCGAGGCGGGCGACCCTGAGGTATCGTCGCGGAGGGTTTCTCCGAATCTGGCAGGGCCGGAAGGTAGTCATATGGCCCCCCAAAGCCCTCCGCGTTCGGCCTTCAAAAAGGGCCATCAGACGAGTCCAGCACCGTCTGGTGCGCGGTCGGAGGAGCTGAAGGATCTGCTAGGGCGAGCATCTATCTGAAAGGAGCACCGTGCGTTGATGGGTACGGTGATTGAGAGGATTTCATCCGCGGAGAGCAGATTGCATGAGGCCGTCAGGAGTTTACTGACAGGTTTTGAGGTACGCGAAATAATGTACCCTTTTTGGACAGTTGCGCATAAATAAGATGCACCCTGTGTAGATAGTAGCCCCTGAGACTCTGTGCATTGTCAAAAGTGACGGCGCACAGAGGATCATAATCCCAGGTCTAATATGCCGCCTTCATACGTAGGTGGCGAAGTGTCGGGTGGCCAGCCGGACTGATGAATTTGCCAAGCTAAAGCGGCAACTTGACGTGGCAGATGTCGACATCACGCTTGTCAACAAGCGGCTTGACGAGGCACAAGGTATGTAATTACTCCGGCAGCACCTGGTAAGAGGAGCTTTATGCCAGTATCTTACAATGTGTGCGCTTGATGCAGATGGTGCTACTACCATGGAGAATCTTTGGGCGGAACTTGCCCAAGCCAAGGAGCAAGCCAGGAAAAGTGATGCGGCTGCCGGAAAGGCAATTGAAGAGCTGAAAGCCGAACAGGCTGCTCACTGCCGAAGCAAGAAGGAAATGGCCGAGATGGCTGTGAAGCTGAAGAGCGCTGCTGACCATTGCAAGCTTCTTGAAAAAGAAGATCAGGCGGAACAGACGGACCTGGAGAAGGCCGTTGCCGATGCTAAGGATGCTCGCTTTGCGATGAGAGCTATGAAGGAGGAGCTGCATCAGGCCGGAGAGATCGCGGCTGGAAAGCCCATTATGCTGCGGAGGAAGTTCTGTGATCCTAAACATGCTCCATTAGACCGGATGTGGAGTACAGCGGACACCTATCTGGATTTGGCAGCGAGTGCCATAGATGCGGTCGAACACTTCCGAGATCAAGAAGATCGCGAAGTGGAAAAGCTCTTTTGGTTGCAGTTCCACAATCCGGAGCGTCCACTGTCATTAGCCGATCGTTTGGCCGAATGGGCCGAGCTAAATAGGTTGTCCGGACTCGCCATGAATTATGTCATGAGTCATCTGTGGCCAGAGAGGCCAGAGCCGAAAAGTTATTTCAACTTGGTGCAACAGTTCCTTGGTGCGGTGCCGCATATCAATGCGATGAAGAGGTCAGGGTGCATAGAGGGTGCACGGATGGCTCTTGCCCATGTCAAGACATACTGGGCAGAAATGGAGGCCACCGTTGTTGGATCCACAGACTCGGATGGAAGCCGAGTACCTGCCGAGCACTATTTTTAGGAAGTTCTGCAAGGCGCTCGTTTAATAGAGACGCAGTGCTCGAAGGATACTATATTCGAATAGCATATATTATAGTAAAACAATATTTTGATAAATTGTTGAAGCTTTTTATACTTGTGCCTGCAAGTATTATAATACCTCCTGTGCGGCCGTTTAACATATATGTATATGTAATCTGAAAGATGGCAGTCGTCGGCTTCAGCCCCCACACACATAATGCGGGGTGTTCGTAGAAGGCGCATTTTCACACTTGATCCAACGTCTTGGTCCTACAAAGGAGGTGATAGCACAGCGAACTAGGCAATCGGACTACGATGCTTTATCACTTTCACTTAGCCATAGGAGTTTGACAGTGAGGCTACTTATATAGCCCCTGGTGGCGCCTGCGCTGGCCCGAACTCGGGGCACGTATGTGCCTGGCCAGGAAGCGGCCCTTCGTTAATGCGGAGGAATCCTAAAGATTCCGGTAAGTCATCGAGTGGTTGACCAGTCTCACACTATATCATGACAGTCACTTTTCGGCTTTCTCTACTGAGGTGCTCGCCTGGCCGAACCGGGGCACAATCGCAGTAGTTCTCCTGGTGCCGCCTTACCGATAGAGTGGAACGTAAGGTAGCAAAACACAAGAGCAGGGAAAACCCAACATTTGACCAAAGACATGATTCAGAGCTGATGCATATAAGGCCAAACTCGCGACGCCGAACACTCCCTAAGGTATTCGGTCTTTATGAGGGCGGGCGGGATAACACCCTTAGTAATAAGCCCCTAGTGTCCAGGTACACGCAAAACTCTGACGTGGCCACATGCCAAAACGCCAGTCTCCTCCTTGGTTATACCAAGAAACCAGGGGATGTGTATCAATAAGAGACAGTAAAAAAGGTTTACGCAGGGTCTTAATCTGAAAAGAATCCTTGGAACGGGTCCCTGCTGCACGTCTGCGCATGTGTCTCCGTTGTGCCGTATCCTGGACGGGCGTAGCACGGTGTCCATCTGTAAAAGAGAGGAACTTAGTTGAAGAAAGATTGTGCCGAACATGAGTTATACTAAATAAACAAAGTATAAATCAAAATGGGTAAAATTGAGCTTTATTGTCTCTTGTTTTATATGCGCGGAGCCCCTAGTACAGGGGTATACGGCTATTAAGCCTTTATCAATTGTATGTTTATGCTGGGCTCGTCTAGCCGTGTCCGTGGTCTTGACGACCTGTTTAGGTGCTTTGGCTGGTGAAGCTGCTTTATTGTGGGGCTGTCAAGGCAGCCGCACTGTCTTCCGCGCGGGAGGAACACTCAATGTTTTCCCTTTAATGAGATGATGCCTCGTGGACCGGGCATCTTAAGCGTAAGAGATGCATAATGCGTTATTGTGTTAAAGCGGGCGAAAGCTTCGCGTCCTAGCAGTGCTTGATAGCTACTTGAGAATGGGGCGATGTGGAAAGTTAGCTATTCACGACGGAAGTTATTGGGGGAGCCGAACATAACTTCTAGCCGAAGAGAACCCATGCAACGGGCATCCGGGCCTGGCGTTACCCCTTGAAAGGAGGTTTTGCTATGGCGAATTTTTGTTGGGTCTATCCCCATGTTGCGGATTGTGTCCTGGTATAACAGGTTTAGACCACTGCCACCGTCCATCAGGACATTTGTAAAGTGGAGTCCGCCGATTATTGGATCTAATACCAAGGCAGTCTAGCCTGCGTTCCGGATACTTCTAGAGTAATCCTGATGGTCGAAGGTGATCGGTTTTAACAACATTGGCGAGACTCCTTTGGGATAGGCCGTATGGCGCATATCTCTATTGGCGCCATTTTGTTCGTCACGTGAAGTAAGTTTACTGTTTTGACTTCTTGTGGGAAATCCTTTCGTTTCCTGGTGCTCTGCTTGTGGCGTTCGTCATCGTCCTCACTTGGTGTGTCGAGCCCCTTGTGTTCGGCGTTGAGTTTGCCGGATTGCTTGAAAACCCAACAATCTCTGTGGGTATGGTTCGCAGGCTTCCCGGGAGTACTGTGTATTTGACATATCTTGTCCAAGATTTTGTTTAAGTTGGATAGCTCGTCCCTGTTATCCTTGAGGGGCGGCTTTCTCTGATTCTGCCGTGAGCTTTTGAATCCGGCGTTGACCGCCGTGCTCTTTGGGCTGTTTCCCTTATTCCGGCGCTGGTCCTTGCTACGTCGGGGTTTTCCGTTTCCATCCCTAACTTCGGATGTACTTGGGTCGCTGGTGCTACATCTTGCCAAGCAGCTGTCCTCTCCTGCACAAAAGCGGGTCATGAGGCTTGTTAATGCATCCATTGTTCTTGGCTTTTCTTGGCCGAGGTGTCTGGCGAGCCATTCGTCTCGAACGTTATGCTTAAAATCTTCTAGGGCTTCGGCGTCCGGACAGTCGACTATCTGATTCTTTTTAGTAAGAAATATGTTCCAGAATTTCCGGGCTGACTCTCCGGGCTGTTGAGTTATGTGACTGAGATCGTCTGCATCCGGAGGGCGGACATAGGTCCCTTGAAAATTTGCCCGGAAAGCATCCTCAAGCTCTTCCCAACTTCCAATGGTGTTTTTGGGAAGGCTTTTGAGCCAATGCCGGGCTGGCCCCTTAAGCTTGAGGGGTAAGTATTTTATGGCGTGGAGGTCATCTCCTCTGGCCATGTGTATGTGGAGGATATAATCCTCGATCCAGACCCCAGGGTCTGTTGTTCCGTCGTACGCCTCTATGTTTACGGGCTTGAATCCCGCTGGAAATTCATGGTCCAGCACCTCATCAGTGAAACATAGGGGGTGTGCGGCACCCCTGTATTTGGGTGTGCCGTGATGTTTGGATATTTGTTGTGTTGCATTGCTTACTAGAGCTTGCTTTCTTGGCCCGTAGATAGATCTGGATGGGCCATATTTTTTATGCGGATCCTTTGGTGGATCACGTGTCGGCTTGTGTGCGGCGCCGCTTGCCGCTCCATGCTGGCCATGCGGTCGTCTATCCGACCGGGTGGCTTTCCTATTTTTTTGACTGCGGGGGCTCTAAGGCCTCCTCGTCAAATTCAGGCAGTAGCTTTCGCTTTGGATAGCTTTTTGTGCGGCGACTGCTGCCATATTTGTCTGCGGTGTTGCGTACTTTGCTCCATCTGATTCTGAGTGCATCTTCCGCAGTTTTGAGCTTCCGCTTCTGCTTTTTCAGGCTACGCGCAGTGGCGATGAGCCTTTTGTGGAGGTTCTTCTGCTCCATGAGCCTATCCGGCGTAAGGTCATCCGGACTGTTGTTTTCGCCGGGGACGGGGTGTTCGGTTTGTTTATCCAAGTTGCCCTATTCGGACGGTTGCTCGAAGGCATGTTCGTCATCCGCCGGCTTGTCCTGCTCTATGGCTGGGTCTGTATGGCTGCTGTCTCTGTCGAGGCGGGGCTTGGAGCGGCGCTTACATCGCCGCTTTGATTTCTTTTCGAGTGAACGATCCCTCGTTGCATCCCTGTGTTCCTCGTCGTCGCTTCCTTTGGGTGTGTCCACCATGTATACATCATGAGATGAGGTGGCTGTCCAGTGCCTTATAGGCGTTGGTTCATGTTCATCTCCTACATCATCGTCCATACCGTCGATGTCTTCAGAGTCGAAGTCGAGCACGTCGTTTAAATTGTTGACAGTGGCTACGAAGTGGGTGGTGGGTGGGCATCGAATTTCTTTGTCGTCCACATCCCAATCCTGCCGGTCATAGTCCGGCCAGGACTCTCCTGACAAAGAGAGAAACCTGAGTGAATTCAGAATGTCGCCGAAGGGCGAGTGCTGAAAGATGTCTGCGGCGGTGAACTCCATGATCGGTGCCCAATCAGTTCAATCGGTAGGGGCGTGGAGGGCTCGGAGTCCGGAGAGGAGTCCGACATCTTGGAGTCACGGGCTTCGCAGAGGACAAGGCTGGTGTTCGACTTGATCGCCGTAGAGATTGCAGCCCCCGAGGCGGTGTCTAACCAACCATCCTCGATTGGTGTGGTCGGCTCCGAGCCAAGGGTCGGAGCGGACACAGGTGCGGCCTCCAGGGCACTGTTCGGCGGCAGAGCTAGATCATGCCCACCGGGACAGTGCGGCGCGCTCGGCTGCGGCTCAGATCCGTCAAAGATCAAGTCTCAGTGGTCGTCCGCTGTGTAGTTTAAACTTCCAAATCTGACCTAACGGCCAGAGGCGTAGCTTTCAATCTGCTCTAGATGACCAAGTGAATTGGCCCACAGTGCAAAGCCGCCGAATACGAAGATCTGTCCGGGGAGAAAGGTCTCACCCTGGGCCTAAAAGTGACGACACAGAGGAACTCTCAATGAAAGCACCAATGTCGGTGTCAAAACCGGCGGATCTCGGGTAGGGGGTCCCGAACTGTGCGTCTAGGCGGATGGTAACAGGAGACAAGGGACACAATGTTTTTACCCAGGTTCGGGCCCTCTCGATGGAGGTAAAACCCTACTCCTGCTTGATTAATATTGATGATATGGGTAGTACAAGAGTAGATCTACCACGAGATCAAGGAGGCTAAACCCTAGAAGCTAGCCTATGGTATGATTGTTGTTCGTCCTACGGACTAAAACCCTCCGGTTTATATAGACGCCGGAGAGGGCTAGGGTTACACAGAGTCAGTTACAATGGTAGGAGATCTACATATCCGTATCGCCAAGCTTGCCTTCCACGCCAAGGAAAGTCCCTTCCGGACACAGGACGAAGTCTTCAATCTTGTATCTTCATAGTCTAGGAGTCCGGCCGAAGGTATAGTCCGGCTATCCGGACACACCCTAATCCAGGACTCCCTCAGTCGGGTTCGTACAAAGGGAAGTTCAGGCGCGTTACTCAGGCAGTTCAGGTTGTGATCAGAATATTATTCTGATCCCGTGATCAGAAGTGTTTATGTGTGTCTATATATATATATATAGGACAACACTATTCTAATCCCAGGATTAGAATAGTTATTTGGATCACGGAGCGCCTATATAGGGGTGAGCGACACATTCCCGAACTCTGCGAGCTGCTCCCACCAACGTCGTCTAGAAAAAAGGCCACGAGCCCACGACCAGGAACCGCACCAGCTCTCCCTGATCTCCAAGCTCGCCTCGAACCTCCCGGCCGCCGGTGCCATGCCCTGCCGCCCCCGACCCCGCTGCCGGTGCCGCGCGCCCCGCCCCAAACCTCCCCGCAGCTGGTGCCGCGCGGACCCCCCACCCCCGCCGGTGCCGTGCCCTGCCCCAAACCTCCCCGCTGA
>NC_041390.1:177291754-177298128 GCF_002162155.2 Triticum dicoccoides
CCTCCCCGCTGACGGTGGCGCGCGGACCCCCCACCCGGCTGACGGTGTCGTGCCGGCCTTGAACCCGGTGAAACGCCGGCAGACAGCTCCCTCCCTGGATCTTGAGCCACAAACGCCTCCCTCCCTCCCCTGCTTCGGTCGCGGCAGCCGTCTCCACCTGCTTCAACCACTGTCTCGCCCTGCCCTAGGATACATGTGCCGCCATCCCTGGATCCGCCCACTGCGCCTGCCCGTGCCGCTACCTCCGGCACCACCGGCGTGTCCCAAGCGTACAGGATCCCAGCCCCTCCCCCCGCCGCACCTACCCAAGCATCATGAGATCCCTGCCCCACCGCGTGGCCGAGATCCTCCAGCCGTCGCCATTGAGCTCCTCCCCTGCCACCCAAGCCTGACGCCGTCCGCCTGCCGCCGCAGGGCCGAGTGCTTCCCCGCCCTGATCCAGCACAGTTCCCCACCCTGCCTTCTTCCCCATTTGAACGAGTCGAACTGCATGTGCATACGGTGGTGACCGTCCCTTCTCTGTTCAACTTCGTTTCGCGTTCTGTGTGGCCGTGTGCACGGTGCCTGGAAAAAGAATGCCAAGTGCCGAGCTCATTGGCGATTCTAGGCAGGCAAAATGCCTGTAGTGAACAGAGGGTACTCGAGGTTATGCCTCAGTGCAGTTTTCTGAAAACTTTTCATTCCTCGAATGCGATACATCCCAACCTCATGCCTCCAGCAGAGCTTGAGCTCATGCTCCTGAACATGGAAATGGTACTGGTTGCTGCTGCTGCTGCTTCTTACACTACATCTTCAGATTCAAAGAAGTTCAGCTTGGCATCGGATAAAAGTCCAATTTTGCTGTGCCTGCTAGCGGCCTCCGCCATTCAATGTTTGTGCATTTCTCCCAGCGAAACATGCACTATTCATTTTGTAAAAAAAGATAGAAAGAAAACAATAAGAAATTCACAACAAAAATGCAACTGTTCACATTGCAAAAAAATTGAACTTCCCACTATACAATACAGTTTTTGTTTCTCTTATCCAAAAAAGGAATAAAAGTAATATGTTGAATCTATTTATAATAAAAACTAGAAGTTCAAATTTAAAAAACTAAGAAGTTCAATATGTATTACAAAACCAAGAAGTATTACAAAACCAAGAAGGTTAAAATGAAAATAGAGAAGTTCAAAAAAGTTTATCAAAAAAGAGTTTCACCGTTACTAAATAAAATAATTCTGAAAGGTTAAACTTAAATAACGAGCGATGGAGTTCAAAATAATCATTCATCTTTCTAAAAGGACAACCAAGAAGTTCGAAATAATTTGAAGCTTCTATTCAAAGTAATTCAACACTGACGATTATATACGCCCCGAAGTATATTTCTAAAAAGCTAAACCGTTATGTTTTAGATATAAATGTGAAGTTCATGTTTTAGAAATTCACAAGTTCACATGTACCATATACTGAAGAAAATCATCAATGAAAAAAAGGATCGTCTAGGCCATTTCACTAACAACAAAAAAATGCCTAAAAATGTCGCGAGACAAAAAAATAATTCGTAGAAATTGGAAACAACTATAATTTTGTTTTTTAAAAAGTTAGAGCGAATCAATGTCTATAAAAACTAAGATTTTTTCCATTAGTAACGAGAAACAAAAGAGAAATCCAAAGTGATAACTGTCAGAAGGTCACGTACTGCATGGTGTGTGTTTCGTATTAGAAAAATACAATAAAAGGGCAAAGTCTAAAAGTTTTGTTGGTAGAAGTTCAAGTGCTCGGCCCGGGAAAGTTCAAAAATTCTTCTAAAAGAGGTTCACCGTGTATTTAGATGTTCAAATGGAAAAAGAAAGTATTTCAAATAAACCTTAAAGTCCAAATTATAAAAATAGAGAAGTTCAATATTTATAAAAAACAACTTTCTCTTCGTCACTAAAGAATAAAATTAAAGAAGTTCAAATTGAAATAAAAGGAGTAGTTTGATGTTTACGGGAAACTCAAATTCTTTCCATCCCTAGGAAAAATAAATGTGTGAGGTTAAATTTTAAAAAAATTGATGCTTCTTTGAAAATATTTTTTCTAAGAATAAGACTAAGATGTTCAATTCAAAATAACAGAGAAGTTCGAAGTATATAAAAAACTCAGATTTGTTAAGAATTAAAACAAGAAGTTCAAAAAATAAATAACAAGAAGTTCAACTTTTAAAAATACAACGCTTCAAAATTTCATAAAAAAAGATTAAGAAAATAAAACCAGGAAGTCCATATTAAAAAGATGGAGAAGTTCGATGATTATAGAAAACTCAGATTTTCCTCGTTATTGAAGAATGGAAACAAGAAGTTCAAAAATAAAATAACAAGAAGTTCAACTTTGAAAAATAGAGCGCAAAATTCATAATTTTTTTAGGAAATTCAGATTAATATTCATAAAAAACAAAATATTTTCACGTAACCAAGAGAAGTTTGGATTGATAACTGCGAGAAGTCCACGTACAACACGATATGCATTTGGTATTAAAAAAGAATAAAAAAGCAAATACTAATTTTTTTGTTGTTATAAGTTCAAGTCCTCGATCGAAGAAAGTTAAAAAAAATTATTGTTAGAGAGGTTTGTACAAAAGGAATATTATTTGTGTAACACTAACGAATGGATGAGAAAATTACAAACGAAAATAGGTCACAGAAGTTCAATGTGAAAACAGCAGGAAGTATGAAAAGATGATCAACACGGGAAACTTGCGTGTTTACAGCAACTTTCCATTGGTATATCACCCGCTCAATTCCGGTGAATGGATGGAGAGCTACTTGAAGTGGATGGAGATCTACGAGAAAAAAACACGTGAAAAACAAAGTGAAGTTCAAGCACACACGCTGAGAAGTTCAAGTTCTTCACGTGGTGCATATTTGAAGAATCTGTGTGGTGCCCCTGATTTGACCGTACACTAATCATGCACGCAAATGTGTACGACCAAGATCAGGAACTCACGGGAAGATATCACAACACAACTCTAGACACAAATTAAAATAATACAAGCTTTATATTACAAGCCAGGGGCCTCGAAGGCTCGAATACAAAAGCTCGATCAAAGACGAGTCAGCGGAAGCAACAATATCTGAGTATAGACATAAGTTAAACAAGTTTTCCTTAAAAAGGCTAGCACAAACTGGGATACAACTCGAAAGAGGCGCAGGCCTCCTGCCTGGTATCCTCCTAAACTATTCCTGGTCGTCGTCAGCGGGCTGCACGTAGTAGCAGGCACCTCCCAAGTAGTAGTAGTCGTCATCGACAGTGGCGTCTGGCTCCTGGACTCCATCGACTGGTCGCAGCAATCGGGTATAGCAAAGGGGAAAAGGGGGGAGAAAAGCAACCGTGAGTACTCATCCAAAGTACTCGCAAGCAAGGAGCTACACTACATATGTATGCATTGGTATCAAATGGAATAATGGTATCATGTGTGGACTGAACTGCAGAATGCCGGAATAAGGGGGGGATAGCTAATCCTTTCGAAGACTACGCTTCTGGTAACCTCCATCTTGCAGCAGGAGAAGAGAGTAGATGGTAAGTTCACCAAGTAACATCGCATAGCATAATCCTAACCGATAATCCTCCCCTCGTCGCCCTGTGAGAGAGCGATCACCGATTGTATCTGGAACTTGGAAGGGTGTGTTTTATTAAGTATCCGGTTCTAGTTGTCATAAGGTCAAGGTACAACTCCAAGTCATCCTGTTACCGAAGATCACAGCTATTCGAATAGATTAACTTCCCTGCAGGGGTGCACCACATAACCCAACACGCTCGATCCCATTTGGCCGGACACACTTTCCTGGGTCATGCCCGGCCTCGAAAGATCAACATGTCGCAGCCCTACCTAGGCACAATAGAGAGGTCAGCACGCCGGTCTAAATCCTATGGCGCAAGGGTCTGGGCCCATCGCCCATTGCACACCTGCACGTTGCGAGGGCGGCCGGAAGCAGACCTAGCCTAGCAGGCGTTCCAATCAAATCCGGCGCGCGCCGCTCAGTCGCTGAGTCACGAAGGCTTCGGCTGATACCACAACGTCGAGTGCCCATAACTGTCCCCGCATAGATGGTTAGTGCGTATAGGCCAGTAGCCAGACAAAAATCAAATACCAAGATCTCGTTAAGCGTGTTAAGTATCCGCGAACGCCGACCAGGGCCAGGCCCACCTCTCTCCTAGGTGGCCTCAACCTGCCGTGTCGCTCCGCCACAAAGCAACAGTCGGGGGCCATCGGGAACCCAGGCCCACCTCTACCGGGATGGAGCCACCTGCCCCTTCAGCCCCCATCTCCGAACAGTATCACAGGTAATGTAACAGTGTAAAGTATATAGCATATGCCCGTGATCACCTCCCGAAGTGATCACGGCCCAGTAGTATAGCATGGCAGACAGACAAGAGTGTAGGGCCACTAATGATAAACTAGCATCCTATACTAAGCAATTAGGATTGCAGGTAAGGTATCAACAGCTGTAGCAACAATGACAGGCTATGCATCAGAATAGGATTAACGGAAAGCAGTAACATGCTACACTACTCTAATGCAAGCAGTATAGAGAAGAGTAGGCAATATCTGGTGATCAAGGGGGGGCTTGCCTGATTGCTCTGGCTTGAAGGAGGAGTCGTCAACACCATAGTCGTACTGGGTAGCAGCGGCGTCGGTCTCGGTGTCTAGCGAGAGAAGAGGGGGAAGAAACAATAAATACAATGCAAACAAATGCATGACGATGCATGACAAGACAAGGCGTGATGCTAGGCGTGCCCTAATGCGGTAGGAGGTGATACCGACGAAGGGGGGAAACATCCGGAAAAGTATCCCCGGTGTTTCGCGTTTCAGACATATGAACCGGATGGGGAAAGTCGTGTGTTCTCTATGCTTTGGATGTGTGACGGACAAACGGGCTGCGTATCCGGATTCGTCTCGTCGTTCTGAGCAACTTTCATGTACAAAGTTTTTTCGTCCGAGCTATGGTTTATCTTATAGTAATTTCTAAAGTTTAATGCATATTACGAATTTATTTATATACCAAAATTTAATCAGTAAATACTTTTGTCACGTAGTGCAATGCCAACCACAGTGTATGACAGGTGGGGGCAGGGTCAAAGTCAATAGTCCAGTCAGCGGTTGACAGGGTCAACGTTGACTGGTCAAACAGGCTGGTGGGACCTAGCTGTCATAGAGACAATGCAAATTAGCAGCTTAATTAATTCTAACAGAATATTAGGTGGGGGCCACATGTCATCGACTCAGTTTTGATTTAGAGTTAACCTACACAATTTAATTAGTTGGTAGGCCCCATGTGTCAGCCACACATTAAAACAAAGAGGGATGTTTATTAATCTAAAGTGGATTAGCCCCTAAGTAACACAGGGGCATCGTTCCAGCAACAGAGAGCCGGCCATGGCTACTCTGTGCTCGCGTACGGAAGGCGCCGACGACCCTGCCGGGGCAGGCAACGGCGGGCCTGCCGGCGGTGGGAGGCGGAGGCGGCGACATAGCGCAACAGCAGCAGGGCGGCCGACGGAGTAGCACAGCAGAAGTAGCAGCAGCGGCGCGGTACGCAGTGGGCAGCAAAAGGCGGCGGCGACAGCAGGTCGAAGCAGCGCAGAGCAGGGGCGAGCGGGGCGGCGTGGGTGCTGCGGCAGGAGGCGACCGGGGGTGCAGCCACATGCGCAGGGGGTGAGTGCAGGGGAGCAGGCGTGCGGGCAAGGGTGGTCTCCGGTGAGTGCGGCGATGCGCGCGCGCAGATGTCGTCGACATTGGAAGGGGGAGCAGGCCGGGTGCGGCTGCGGCCGAGCAAGGCACAGGCTCGCAGCCAGGGGCGCGGGCGGACGAGCCCCGGACGCGCACACGAAGCAGGGCGGGGGTGTGGTGAGCGCAACCACAGGTTCGGGCAATGGCGACACGACCATGAAACAGACAAGATTCCAGAGGGAGGAGCGGAATCGGACGACGGCTCACCGAGGAGCGCAGGGGCGAGCTCGGGGCAGTCCAGGGAGGACGGGGAGGGCGCGGTGGAGCAGATCGAGCGGGGGCGCGCCGGCGACGGTAGTTGAAGGAGACGACGGTGACGACGCGATGCAGGGCCCTGGGCTCGATCCAGTGGTGAGGGAGACGAAGGCGACGACGGTGAAGCTCCAGGACGTGGTGGCGCAGCGTAGGGATGCAGCCGACCACAGGGACGACGACGACAAGGCGACGACCGTGCGGTGAGGTGCGGGATCGTGCAAACGAGGGCGCGAGGAGAAGGAGGAAGGGGAATGGGGTGAGCTAGGGTTCGCATGGAGAGGAGGGCGTCGACTAAGTAGGCGCCAGGGGGTGGCGGATGGGCGCCACGGCGACGCCCTCTGTCGTGTTGGCCATCGCCGGTGCCCACGTC
>NC_041390.1:177298334-177319526 GCF_002162155.2 Triticum dicoccoides
TTTTTTTACTTTTTTTGTTAGTGATTTGTTTTTCTTTTTATTTATTTATCTACACCTTAACTTAGTTGAAGTAAAATGAGAACCTGGTTTCTAAATTAGTATTTACTATTTATACCTCTGCCACAAAAAGCTTGGTACTTAAATAAATTAATTGTTATTATAGAAATTATAAAAAGGCATTTACATAATTGTTTAAGACACTGTTTTAAACATTTTAATGCACTTAAACCTTTTATAAAAGTTTGGTTTCACCACCAATAATACTTATGAATTATTTTCCATAGCTCGCACATTTTAGTTTTGACATTCGAAAACTTTTATTGTTTGACTTTAATTTAAATTTGGATTTGGACCGATTAGAATCTAAGCGAGATTAGCAACAGTAACAATGCTGACGTGTCATCGTTAGCACATGATTACTGTAGCTTAAATGTCCAAGCGTCACAAATCTCCTCTACTACAAGAAATCTCGTCCCGAGATTTAAGATATGGAGTAAGGGGGAAGTTCTAGTTACGAAATTCTAACGGATATTCTCGAAGAAGTTAATCCCTTTCGTTGATGTCTTCAATTCTTTATTCCAATGCATCATGATGAAGTTGTCTTCCTTCGGGAACTCTATCGTACTTACGAAGGGATAAGGGGGTATTACGGAAGAACGGACCGCTACAATGTTTGCTTATCTAGTAGACAACATCAGGGAAGGTGGCGGAAAGTAACTCTCGTATTGAAACTTAAGACATTATCAAGAGCAAAATGAGGAGGTATCATGAGAAGTTTCGAGCGGGCAGGCAGTCGTTCGATGGCCTAATCAGAAGGTAAAAGGGGTTCAGAGCAACTAGAATTAGTATTGCGTCTGATACCAGAATAGATCACTAGGAAGGTGGCCCGTGAATTACATATGAAGTCAAGCGCGAGGAATAACTTTGACAACAGGGTGTACAGGAGAGTCAGGTTTCGATCCTGTGGAACTGTGGGTTATGGGCCCACCATGTGGTTAAAATTAGGAAGGCCGATGACATTTTGTGTGATCATGTAAGCAAGGCATGTCAGAGGATAGCCTGTCATTTATGTCAGCAACAACATCGGTACCAAGGGCGAGGGACGGAGATAACCACTTTCCTGCTTGTTGAACGAGGCAGACCAATAGGCAAAGTTCTTGTCCATCGGTGGTTATCGGAATGTCATCAACAATGGTAACAGGGTCTTACTGACAGAGTTGTGCAATGAGGTGCTTACTAAGCAGGGAATTATCACTGCTTAGTTAAGTCAGATTACAAGAAAAGTTAAACTAGACAATGGAAAGGAAAATGTGATTATCAAGTTTAAACAGAACAAAGGAAATGAAAATGTGTATACACACATATTTCGGGGGTATATCCTTCCCAAGGACAAGCAGAGCATGATATACATGACAGGATATAATGTAGAAAACTCTTTACGTAGGAGAGAGAAATTTCATGACATTACCCATACAACGGTGTTTGGATAATTGAACATGAAACATTTAGCATTGGGCTTCAAATGTTCATGTTGAAAATTGGAGTACCATAGACATGCTTCGAGATAGCATTGACATGGTATTCAAGCAAATGTCAGACTTGGATATACAAAGGATTCATCAGGAACAACTATAGAATAAGTCTTACAATTTCCTCATGGAAGAATGGTTAACCTTGCTAAAATGGAAACTATAACAATAGGTCCTCCGGCTAGGTGTGATAGGCATGACATCACCTTACCGATATATAAGGACCAATGTAATAACTCTTGGAAATATGTTCCAACCATCATATCTGACCGAGATTCAGATCTGATTGGTGTCAGGATACCTCATACTCAGGATGCGTGAGAAGAAGGTGCAACACCTATTATCGAGATGACATTGTAAGATTCTTAGGAAATGAACTATGGAAGAGAGTTCTGAAACAAGAGTTCATCATTAAACCAAGGAGATAATGAGGGGTGGCTGATGGTCTCAGCGACAATTCATTGGGATTTCCAAAAAGATGGATTTCCACAATTATGTGAACAAGGAGATAACATTAGTCATATCAAATGATATAATGATGTATGCTCGAGGAAAACATACACAATTTAACAATGATAGTAGGGTGCACCCGGAATTCTGGACTAGGTAGCACGATCAATGTTTGAATGATGATCCAATAAGCAAAAGACTTAGAATGAAACTATCGACCATTAACTTCAAAGCAATAGGGTCGCTAGAAACACGAACAAGTTTGTGTTGAACGGAAGGCAATAAAGTGGTCGATGATAACACAAATCATCGAGGGCAAGGAGGGTACTTCTCATCATGAATTCAATTGATATCTTGGAAGGGGTCAAAATGTTGATGATGATCACGACACATTTGTCGAGAGGTTTCAAGAAGATGTAACCAATCAGCGATGACATCAAGTTAACGGAATGATGAAGCGAGAAGTTATTTGAAACCATAGGTACGACACAAACTTGAAATCAAGCTTGTCATTCAAGGACAATTGTTATGACGAGGAAGATCGACGTAAGATTAGCTCACCTCGAAATTTTTGCTCTAGGAAGAAGGACCAGGTAGCACAGTTAAAATCGGCATGATAAGGATATAGCCAAGCAGGCTAGGAATGACGTGATCGAGTTCAAACTCGTAAGTCATGAAGGTTACCACAATCTGTTTAATCGCGGTGCAGACTTCAGCCAGTTATCGGTGTCTTTGAGTGTTTAATAACTCAGAGCCCGTGAAAAATTGGAATTAGTGAGAATGTAGCACTTGATGAAGAACTCATAAGAAGTATGCAGTTCCATGATAATCTCGAGATACCAGGGGGTAATACTCGACGACAGATCATAGTAAAGGTTGGAACAGGGTAATGCTCTACAGAAGACAAGTGCTCAAACTTGCACGAGAAATGGAATCAAGGGGAAACATGGTTGGAACCATGTCCACAGATTCAAGATGAACTTATAACAAGGGGATAATTATTTTAAGAGAAGCTTCCATGATAACGTATACATCGTTTCCATGGGCATGAACACAGGGTTCAAGGTCGACTCCCACTTGTTCAACGCATAACCTTTCATTCACCCCTCGTATTTTGAAAATGACATTAGTTGTTGAAAGTTTTACCTGGTGCAATACCAGATAAGTATGACCCGTGAAATCTTCCGGGTTTGCACAGATTAGGGAAGGCATTAGTTCAAACCATCGGGTATCTTAGGAACATATATCACAAACTTCAGGAGTAAATAACACAAGCTCGAAAGTAGAGCATGGTTGACAAGGCAGAGGATACAACTTACCAAAGGCATTATTTACCTGTGGAAAGGCTCACAAGGTTATTGAATATTAAGGACGATGTCAGATGAAATCCAACAATGGATCTGACGATCCACAACGGAGCTGATGTGAGTATCGGTACTCTACCAGAAGAAGAAAGAAGGCAAGGGGATCAGATGATAGAAACAACTGACTAACTCAAAGCTCAATTGCACAGGAATTATGATTCCAAGTCAAGGGATCAGAAGCAATGCTCTGAATAGGGATGGATAAGTTGAATAGTCTTAGAGGTACAATCGTCGGCAATTTGATTGGTCGAGAACCAACTCATGTTTAAAATGGCGTCTGAGCTGGAAGGATGAATTCTAGGATCTGGTTGAGGATTGTGAGTATTCGTAATTTATTGAATTGATGGACTCAAGATGATAGTGACAAAGGATGCCAATAAGATTACTATACTTATGGGATTAACCATAATGCAAGCAAGCAAGAATGTCAAGAGCAATAAGCTGTTGAGGATTTTTGGAAGATCAAATAGTATTTCGAAGACTTTGGTGAAACACATGAGCAACTAGGGAGAAACAAATCCTCGGTGTGTGTGAGGATTAATTTGTAGGTGTATTCAGGTGACAAGGAACTGCAAGGCAGTAGGCACAAGGATTCTCGGAACAACAACGAGTATTTCGGGGTATCTTGTAATAACAAGGGCAACTGGGTACGAAGGTATAAGCGACAAGTGTAAGTGGTCATCCTTAAGGATTTATCGGTGGCCGAGAATAGCAAAAGCGGTGGTCACCAAGTCTCGATAGAACACCGGAGAGTATCTTTAAAATCTTCTGGTGCAATAGGTGATCATCTATGATAAGGGGCTCTCTGGAAGAAAGTAGTTACGAGAACCTAGAGTCAGAGTTAGTAAATTCATTTTAACCCGAATAGAGGAGAGATAAGAGTCCCAGAGTATAGACGAGGAGTAAAAGATCCTAATACCACCCAATGGCGACGTGGGCCCGTAGGCCACACAGTCATGTTAGTAAAAGTTTTGTAATGTCTAGACTCGACTTCGGCCAAGGAGTGTGGAAGGGGGATACTTACAGGAAATCGGCTCTGATACCAACTTGTGGCGCCCCCAATTTGACCGTACACTAATCATGCACGCAAATGTGTACGACCAAGATCAGAAACTCATGGGAAGATATCACAACACAACTCTAGACACAAATTAAAATAATACAAGCTTTATATTACAAGCCAGGGGCCTCGAAGGCTCGAATACAAAAGCTCGATCAAAGATGAGTTAGTGGAAGAAAATATATCTCAGTATAGACATAAGTTAAACAAGTTTGCCTTAAAAAGGCTAGCACAAACTGGGATACAGATCGAAAGAGGCGCATGCCTCCTGCCTGGGATCCGCCTAAACTACTCCTGGTCGTTGTCAGCGGGCTGCACGTAGTAGCAGGCACCTCCCGAGTAGTATTAGTCGTCATCGACAGTGGCGTCTGGCTCCTGGACTCCATCGACTGGTCGCAGCAATCGGGTATAGCAAAGGGGAAAAGGGGGGAGAAAAGCAACCGTGAGTACTCATCCAAAGTACTCACAATCAAGGAGCTACACTACATATGTATGCATTGGTATCAAATGGAATAATGGTATCATGTGTGGACTGAACTGCAGAATGCCGGAATAAGGGGGGATAGCTAATCCTTTCGAAGACTACGCTTCTAGTAACCTCCATCTTGCAGCAGGAGAAGAGAGTAGATGGTAAGTTCACCAAGTAACATCGCATAGCATAATCCTAACCGATGATCCTCCCCTCGTCGCCCTGTGAGAGAGCGATCACCGATTGTATCCGGTTCTAGTTGTCATAAGGTCAAGGTACAACTCCAAGTCGTCCTGTTACCGAAGATCACAGCTATTCGAATAGATTAACTTCCCTGCAGGGGTGCACCACATAACCCAACACGCTCGATCCCATTTGGCTGGACACACTTTCCTGGGTCATGCCCGGCCTCGAAAGATCAACATGTCGCAGCCCTACCTAGGCACAACAGAGAGGTCAGCACGCCGGTCTAAATCCTATGGCGCAAGGGTCTGGGCCCATCGCCCATTGCACACCTGCACGTTGCGAGGGCGGCCGGAAGCAGACCTAGCCTAGCAGGCATTCCAGTCAAATCCGGCGCGCGCCGCTCAGTCGCTGACGTCACGAAGGCTTCGGCTGATACCACAACGTCGAGTGCCCATAACTGTCCCCGCGTAGATGGTTAGTGCGTATAGGCCAGTAGCCAGACTCAGATCAAATACCAAGATCTCGTTAAGCATGTTAAGTATCCGCGAACGCCGACCAGGGCCAGGCCCACCTCTCTCCTAGGTGGCCTCAACCTGCCCTGTCACTCTGCCACAAAGCAACAGTCGGGGGCCGTCGGGAACCCAGGCCCACCTCTATCGGGATGGAGCCACCTGCCCCTTCAGCCCCCATCTCCGAACAGTATCACAGGTAATGTAACAGTGTAAAGTATATAGCATATGCCCGTGATCACCTCCCGAAGTGATCACGGCCCAGTAGTATAGCATGGCAGACAGACAAGAGTGTAGGGCCACTAATGATAAACTAGCATCCTATACTAAGCAATTAGGATTGCAGGTAAGGTATCAACAACTGTAGCAACAATGACAGGCTATGCA
Source organism: Triticum dicoccoides (assembly GCF_002162155.2). Classification (NCBI taxonomy): domain Eukaryota; kingdom Viridiplantae; phylum Streptophyta; class Magnoliopsida; order Poales; family Poaceae; genus Triticum; species Triticum dicoccoides. The sequence goes on from NC_041390.1 coordinate 177,304,289, forward strand.
TCAGAATAGGATTAACGGAAAGCAGTAACATGCTACACTACTCTAATGCAAGCAGTATAGAGAAGAGTAGGCAATATCTGGTGATCAAGGGGGGGCTTGCCTGATTGCTCTGGCTTGAAGGAGGAGTCGTCAACACCATAGTCGTACTGGGTAGCAGCGGCGTCGGTCTCGGTGTCTAGCGAGAGAAGAGGGGGAAGAAACAATAAATACAATGCAAAAAAATGCATGACGATGCATGACAAGACAAGGCGTGATGCTAGGCGTGCCCTAACGCGGTAGGAGGTGATACCGACGAAGGGGGGAAACATCCGAAAAAGTATCCCCGGTGTTTCGCGTTTCGGACATATGAACCGGATGGGGAAAGTTGTGTGTTCTCTATGCTCTGGATGTGTGACGGACGAACGGGCTGCGTATCCGGATTCGTCTCGTCGTTCTGAGCAACTTTCATGTACAAAGTTTTTTCGTCCGAACTATGGTTTATCTTATATTAATTTCTAAAGTTTAATGCATATTACGAATTTATTTATATACCAAAATTTAATCAGTAAATACTTTTGTCACGTAGTGCAATGCCAACCACAGTGTATGACAGGTGGGGGCAGGGTCAAAGTCAATAGTCCAGTCAGCGGTTGACAGGGTCAACGTTGACTGGTCAAACAGGCTGGTGGGACCTAGCTGTCATAGAGACAGTGCAAATTAGCAGCTTAATTAATTCTAACTGATTATTAGGTGGGGGCCACATGTCATAGACTCGGTTTTGATTTAGGGTTAACCTACACAATTTAATTAGTTGGTAGGCCCCATGTGTCAGCCACACATTAAAACAAAGAGGGATGTTTATTAATCTAAAGTGGATTAGCCCCTAAGTAACACAGGGGCATCGTTCCAGCAACAGAGAGCCGGCCATGGCTACTCTGTGCTCGCGTACGGAAGGCGCCGACGACCCTGCCGGGGCAGGCAACGGCGGGCCTGCCGGCGGTGGGAGGCGGAGGCGGCGACATAGCGCAACAGCAGCAGGGCGGCCGACGGAGTAGCACAACAGAAGTAGCAGCAGCGGCGCGGTACGCAGTGGGCAGCAGAAGGCGGCGGCGGCAGCAGGTCGAAGCAGCGCGGAGCAGGGGCGAGCGGGGCGGCGTGGGTGCTGCGGCAGGAGCCGACCGGGGGCGCGGCCACATGCGCAGGGGGTGAGCGCATGGGAGGAGGTGTGCGGGCAAGGGCGGTCTCCGGCGAGTGTGGTGATGCGCGCACGCAGATGTCGTCGACAGTGGAAGGGGGAGCGGGCCGGGCGCGGCTGCGGCCGAGCAAGGCGTAGGCTCGCAGTCAGGGCGCGGGCGGACGTGCCCCGGGCGCGCACACGAAGCAGGGCGGGGGTGCGGTGAGCGCAGCCACATGTTCGGGCAACGGCGACACGACCATGAAACAGACAAGATTCCAGAGGGGGGAGCGGAATCGGACGAGGGCTCACCGAGGAGCGCAGGGGCGAGCTCGGGGCAGTCCGGGGAGGACGGGGAGGGCACGGTGGAGCAGATCGAGCGGGGACGCGCCGGCGATCGTAGTTGAAGGAGACGACGGTGACGACGCGATGCAGGGCCCCGGGCTCGATCCAGTGGTGAGGGAGACGAAGGCGACGACGGCGAAGCTCCAGGACGTGGTGGCGCAGCATAGTGATGCAGCCGACCACGGGGACGACGACGACAAGGCGACGACCGCGCGGTGAGGTGCGGGATCGTGCAAACGAGGACGCGAGGAGAAGGAGGAAGGGGAATGGGGTGAGCTAGGGTTCGCGTGGAGAGGAGGGCGTCGGTTAAGTAGGCGCCGGGGGGTGGCGGATGGGCGCCACGGCGACGCCCTCTGCCGTGGTGGCCATCGCCGGTGCCCATGTCTCCCCCCGTGAACAGAAGAGGGAGGGAGGTGGCACTGGTGGGCTGGCCTGGTTTGGCCAGTGAGGCCAGCTGGGCCATTTGGCCCAAGGGGAAAGGGGCTTTTTTTACTTTTTTTGTTAGTGATTTGTTTTTCTTTTTATTTATTTATCTACACCTTAACTTAGTTGAAGTAAAATGAGAACCTGGTTTCTAAATTAGTATTTACTATTTATACCTCTGCCACAAAAAGCTTGGTACTTAAATAAATTAATTGTTATTATAGAAATTATAAAAAGGCATTTACATAATTGTTTAAGACACTGTTTTAAACATTTTAATGCACTTAAACCTTTTATAAAAGTTTGGTTTCACCACCAATAATACTTATGAATTATTTTCCATAGCTTGCACATTTTAGTTTTGACATTCGAAAACTTTTATTGTTTGACTTTAATTTAAATTTGGATTTGGACCGTTTAGAATCTAAGCGAGATTAGCAACACTAACAATGGTGACGTGTCATCGTTAGCACATGATTACTGTAGCTTAAATATCCGGGCGTCACAATCTGTTTCGCGATAAAGGCAGAATGCATGATCTCGCCGTTTTCCAAATTACTTGAAAACGGCCAGGATTCAGAGAAAACCATCAACATGAAAAAGTTTCGAATTTTCCGTAGCTTTTCAGCAGTATATTATTTGCCCCATTCCGATAAAGTTTGTAGAAATTACGGCAAAAATACATTTTTAGCCATTTTCAAAACTGACATAAAACCGTAATGAATTAGGAGAAACAATATATACAAAACAGTTTTGCATATCTTCAAGCTTTCCAACGCCATATCATTTGATGCATTTGGACGTACGGTTAAAAAATTAGCTCGAAAATACGAATTCGGTGGAACTTGTACCGTTTTCTAAATTACTTTTAAACCGTTCAAAATTAGAAATAACTTTTAACATGAAAATGTAGCGCATTTTCATAAGATTTCCAACGCCATATTATTTGCCTCAATTGGATTAGCCGTTTAGAAATGGCATCGAAAATAAAAACTCGGGTGTTTCGTTTGCGAAATTCTATGATTTTCCGAATTACTATTTAACCGTAGGGAATTAGAGAAAACTTTCAACATGTGGAAGGAGCGGTTTTGCAGCAGTTTTCCAACACCATATTATTTGCCTCATTCCGATAAACGGTTTGAAAAAGCAATTGAAAATACGATTCACATTTTTTGTATGAAGAAAAAACGGTTTTCAAAACTGCTCTTAAACCGCTTACATTTTGCCAAAAATTTAACTTGGGTCATGATACTGATGTCCATAGCTTTCCAACGGTATATCGCAAGCCCCATTTGGACACCTTTTTTGACTGAAGTTCAACCTAGTACTCGGGGAAGGTCAGGCGCGTTACTCGGGAAGTTCATGTTGTGATCAGAATATTATTCTGATCCCGTGATCAGAATAGTGTTAACCCATTCCTAAATAAGCTATTTAGAAACCGTTCCTAACTACACAAGAAAAGACTGCTAACTGTGCGAACTATACTAGTTAACTGTCGGGCGGACTGTTTCTGGCATCGTTTTTTCGCACTGTTTACGGGTCGTAATTATTGAACCGTTAATCGGATTGATGCTGATGATATACCGTTGGATAGCTATTGAGAAGGAGCAAAAAATTCATGTTGATCGTTTTCCCAAAATCGATCAGGTTTTTAAACAAAATTCAAAAAAATAAAAATCCATCAAACAAATTTTCAATGTTTTTGTGGAAGGAATTTTCAAAGCTTTTGTCGGAATGATGCGTATGATATACCATTAGAAAGGTACCGATTAACCCGAACTTTGGCATATATAACACGTTTTCAGATTTGCTACGGTTTAAGAGCAGTTTTCAAAAAACCAACATCATTTTCGACATTTTCCCCCGAACTGCTACAGTATATGCTAACTGCCCGACCGGAATAGCTAACTGACATATGTTAACAAAGCTAACTGCCGGGACTTAAGACACTATTTTTTTCTTTCTTTCATCTTTTTCCCGGGTCAAGCCAACTGTCGACACTGAAATAGCTAACTGTCGTGAAATAGCTAACTGTCGCGACTGGGGCAGTTAGCTACCATCTAACTACCGGACTGAAGGTACTATTTTTTTCTTTTATAATTTTTTTGCCTTGGTCATGCTAACTGCTGGGCCCAAAATAGCTAACTTCTGGGACCGCTGCATTTAAGAACAAGTTAACTGCCCGACCGGAATAGCTAACTTACATATGTTGACAAAGCTAACTGCCGGGAGTTAAGACACTATTTTTTTCTTTCTTTCATTTTCCCCCGGGTCAAGTTAACTGCCGACACTGAAATAGCTAACTGTCGCGACTGCGGCAGTTAGCTACCATTTAACTGCAGGACTGAAGGTACTAATTTTATTTTCTTTTATAATTTTTTCGTCTGGGTCATGCTAACTGCTGGGCCCAAAATAGCTAACTTCTGGGACTGCTGCATTTAAGAACAAGTTAACTTCTCGACTAAAGATGCTAATTGTTGTTCTGGCGAGGCAAAGAATAAAGTCAAAAGAAAGAAGACAACAAAACAAAAGAGAAGCAGAAGCAGTACCAGTGACGACCACAAATAAAAGTAGCAGCATGTTGTTTCTAAAAAAGCAGAAGCAGCTAGCACAGTCGGCAGCATGCAGTTAGCAGTGTAAACTAAAATGAGACAGAGAACAAAGGAGAAAACAGGAGGTGACATCCACGAGCTAGTACTGATGCTTCACAAAAATTCCATCATAGTATGCTCCCATGAAACACAGTTGCTCATACCACCAGTTTTGAGAAGAGACAACGGCTGAAACATCAAACACAAGCTCATGTGCACACCCTTGACCTAAACATCAGTTAACAAAAAAAAAGCAGAGCAGTTAACAACAAGCAACATCACCGGTTAACAACAAATTTGAAGTTAACATCATTTAAGCAGTTAACAGTAAATTAGAAGTTAGGAGCAGTTAAAAGAATTAGTAGTGCAGTTAGGCTGTAGTTGCACCATAGCGTCAAAGTAGCACTGACTGCCTTCATGCTTGCCACCCCGGGTGAAGGTGCAGGGGAGGTCCAAGGTGCTCGTGCTCGGCACCACGAGTTGCTAGGGACTGCTCCTCGCATGTAGCTACACACAACGACCCGAGTTAACTGCCATTTTTGCACAATGGCAAATCCTCTGGTCCTGGTGGGCATGCGGCCATGGGGAGGCGCCAAGCAGGAGGGGGGAGCTGAACTTCTCGCCATGGAATACATAGGAGTCAGCCACGAGCAGCTCGCGCAGAGGTAGATTGATGAGAGAGGGGCAGTGGAATTTGCTGTAGTTACCCGGGAAGAGGGGCGCGGCCACCACGAGCGAAATAGGGTCCTGGTGGATGGACGACAGGGGGTGGGGCGGTGCCACACGAAAGTAAGGAGGATGGGGACGGGCGTGAGGTTGTCGGAGGGCCGAGGGGGAGGTGCTCGAGGCCGCCGAATGGGGAAGGAGACTGGGGCGGCGTGCCGCGGCTAGCGAGGAAGGAGGCTTTAGGGAGGGACGCACGACCGTGGGTGGGAAGGAGGCTGGGGAGATACACGCATGGCCGCCGGCGGGGGAGGAGGCTGGGACAAGAGCGGCACATCGCCCGATCTGGATCAGCCACGGGGGGGAACAAATTTGTGGGGTTGAGAGAGAGACAGACAGAGAGAGAGAGGGAGAGAGAGAGAGAGAGACAAAGCAGGAGAGGTGGGTGCGGTCCAGGTTTTGTTTGAGACCTGCACGGCGGCGTAGCAACCAGCCGCAGACTAGAGCTCGCTCGCTCCCTCGCGGCACCGGAGCGCCGCTCGCTCGGTGGCCCCCTTCGGGAAAAGAAACAAGGTAGTCGGGGGAGGTGGTTTCTGAATAATCTTATTTAGGAACTCTAGAGGGGGGTTGCAGAATAGTCCCACCCTATATATATATTGATACGTCTCCAATGTATCTACTTTTTCAAACACCTTTTCCCTTGTTTTGGACTCTAACTTGCCTGATTTGACTGGAACTAACCCGGACTGACGTTGTTTTCAGCAGAATTGCCATGGTGTTATTTTTGTGGAGAAGTAAAAGTTCTCGGAATGACCTGAAAATCAATGGAGAATATTTTTGGAATATATAAAAAATACTGGCAGAAGAATCAAGGCCAGGGGCCCACACACTGTCCACGAGTGTGGGGGCGCGCCCCCTCGTGCTCCAACGACCTCAACTCCAACTCTATATATTCACGTTCAGGGAGAAAAAAATTCAGAGAGAAGGATTCACGAAGTTTTACGATACGGCCGCCACCAAGCCCTAATCTCTCTCGGCAGGGCTGATTTGGAGTCCGTTCGGGGCTTCAGAGAGGGGAATCCGTCGCCATCGTCATCATCAACCTTCCTCCATCACCAATTTCATGATGCTCACCGCCGTGCGTGAGTAATTCCATCGTAGGCTTGCTGGACGGTGATGGGTTGGATGAGATTTATCATGTAATCGAGTTAGTTTTGTTAGGGTTTGATCCCTAGTATCCACTATGTTCTGAGATTGATGTTGCTATGACTTTGCTCTTCTTAATGCTTGTCACTAGGGCCCGAGTGCCATCATTTCAGATCTGAACCTATTATGTTTTCATGAATATATGTGAGTTCTTGATACTATCTTGCAAGTCTATAGTCACCTATTATGTGTTATGATCCGTTAACCCCGAAGTGATAATAATCGGGATACTTACCGGTGATGACCGTAGTTTGAGGAGTTCATGTATTCACTAAGTGTTAATGCTTTGGTCCGGTACTCTATTAAAAGGAGGCCTTAATATCCCTTAGTTTCCAATAGGACCCCGCTTCCACGGGAGGGTAGGACAAAAGATGTCATGCAAGTTCTTTTCCATAAGCACATATGACTATATTCGGAATATATGCCTACATTACATTGATGAACTGGAGCTAGTTCTGTGTCACCCTATGTTATAACTATTGCATGAGGAATTACATCCTACATAATTATCCATTGCCTACGAGCTTTTCATATATTGATCTTCGCTTATTTACTTTTCTGTTGCTACTGTTACAATCACTATAAAACCAAAACTATTACTTTCCCTAGCATTACCGCTACTATCATACTACTTTGCTACTAAATACTTTGCTATAGATATTAAGTTTTCCAGGTGTGGTTGAATTGACAACTAAGCTGCTAATACTTGAGAATATTCTTTGGCTCCCCTTGTTTCGAATCAATAAAATTGGGTTGAATACTCTACCCTCGAAAACTGTTGCGATCCCCTATACTTGTGGGTTATCAAGACTATTTTTTGGCACCGTTGCCGGGGAACATAGCTCTATTCTTTGATTCACTTGGGATTTATATCTGCTGATCACTATGAAGAACTTGAAAGATAAAAGAACCAAGATTTTTCCCTCAACTACGAGGGGAGGTAAGGAATTGCCATCTAGCTCTGCACTTGATTCACCTTCTATTTTGAGTAAACTTGCGACACCTAAACCTGCTTCTGCTATTAATTATGATATGTTGCATGTTATTGATGATGCCACTTCTGCTTTGCATGATACTTATGATGAAACTACTTCTATGCTTGATAATACTGTACCACTAGGTGAATTTCTTGATGAACAACTTGCTAGGGTTAGAGAGAATGAAATTGTTGACACTGATAATATTGATGATGAAGATTCTCCCCCTAGATATGAATTGCCTGTTGTTCCTGAGGGTTATGTTATGGATGAAGAAACTGCTAGAGACTTCTTAGCTTGCAATGATAGATATGATCTTAAGAAATTATTAGCTAAGCTTAAAGAAAAGTCTTTGAATGCTAGAATGAAATATGACCCTGCTTTTGCTACTTCACCTATCTTTATTTCCGATAAGGATTATGATTTCTCTGTCGACCCTGAGTTGATTATGTTGGTTGAATCTGATCCTTTTTATGGCTATGAATCTGAAACTGTTGTGGCACATCTTACTAAATTAAATGATATAGCCACCCTATTCACTAATGATGAGAAAACTCGCTATTACTTTATCCTTAAGTTGTTTCCATTCTCATTAAAGGGTGATGCTAAAACATGGTTTAATTCCCTTGATCTTGGTTGTGTGCGTAGTCCCCAAGATATGATTTATTACTTCTCTGCTAAATATTTCCCTCCTCATAAGAAACAAGCTGCCTTAAGGGAAATATATTACTTTATGCGAATTGAAGAAGAGAGTCTCCCACAAGCTTGGGGGGGCTTCTCCAATTACTTAATGCTTTGCCTGATCATCCTCTCAAGAAAAATGAAATACTTGATATCTTTTATAATGGACTAACTGATGCTTCCAGAGACCACCTGGATAGTTGTGCTGGTTGTGTTTTCAGGGAAAGAATTGTTGATCAAGCTGAATTGTTATTGAATAATATGTTGAGTAATGAAAATGATTGGACACCTTCCTGAACCGACTCCTAAGAAAACTCCGAAGAAAAGGGGTATTCTATTTCTCATTCCTGAAGATATGCAAGAGGCAAAGAAATCTATGAAAGAAAAAGGTATTAAAACTGAAGATGTTAAGAATTTACAACCTATTGAAGAAATACATGCTCTTGATAACCCGACACAGGTAGTAAACGTAAATTCTCTCTATAGATTTGATAAATGTGAAATCCCGTCTACTATAATTGTTAGCCAATGCTTGGATGAGTTTGATGACTTTATGGTTAAACAAGAAGACTTCAATGCTTATGTTGGTAGACAATTGAAACGTAATGCTTATATGATTGAACACTTGAGTGATTATATGTCTAGAGTTAAAGGTGAACTTATTAGTAAACATGCTTCTATGGTTACCACTCAAGTAGAAAAAGTACTTAAAGCTCAAAATGATTTGCTCAGTGAATTGAATAATAAGAAAAATGATAATGTTGTTAGAGTTATGACTGGAGGGGGTAAAATGACTCAGGAACCTTTGTATCCCGAGGGCCACCCTAAGAGAATTGAGAAAGATTCTCAGAGAAATAATGTTGATGCACCTAGTTCTTCTAAGAAGAAGAAAAAGAAAATGATAGGACTTTGCATGCTCCTAGTGAACCTATTGTTGACACACCTGAGAAAACCAATGATATTTCTATTTCTGATGCTGAAACACAATCTGGTAATGAACATGAACCTAGTGATAATATTAATGATGATGTTCATGTTGATGCTCAACCTAGCAATGCCAATGATGTAGAGATTGAACCTGCTGTTGATCTTGAAAACCCACAATCAAAGAATCAACGTTATGACAAGAGAGACTTCGTTGCTAAGAAGCACGGTAAAGAAAGAGAACCATGGGTTCAGAAACCCATGTCTTTTCCTCCTAAACCATCCAATAAGAAGGATGCTGAGGATTTTGAGCGCTTTGCTAAAATGATTAGACCTATCTTTTTGCGTATGCCTTTGACTAATATGCTTAAAATGAACCCTTATGCTAAGTACATGACGTATATTGTTAGAAATAAAAGAAAGATACCGGAAGCTGAAATTTCCACCATGCTTGCTAATTACACTTTTAAGGGTGGAATACCAAAGAAACTTGGAGATCTAGGAGTACCAACTATACCATGCTCCATTAAAAGAAACTATGTTAAAACTGCTTTATGTGATCTTGGAGCCGGTGTTAGTGTTATGCCTATCTCTTTATATTGTAGACTTGATTTGAATAAGTTGACACCTACTGAAATATCTTTGCAAATGGCTGATAAATCAACTGCTATACCTGTCGGTATTTGTAAGGATGTGCCTGTTGTGGTTGCAAACGTTACTATTTTAATGGACTTTGTTATTCTTGATATTCCCGAGGACGATAGTATGTCTATCATTCTTGGTAGACCATTTTTGAATACTGCATGGGTTGTTATTGATTGCAACAAAGGCAATGTCACTTTTCATGTTAATGGTAATGAGCATACGATACACTTTCCGAGGAAACAACCTCAAGTCCATAGTATCAATTCTATTGGAAAAATTCCAAAAATTACTATTCGAGATTTTGAATTTCCTCTTCCTACTATCAAGAAGAAATATAATATTCTTATTGTTGGGGATGTGCATATCCCTGTTGAGGTAACCTAGTGTTATTCGAAAATTCTCCGGTTTTATGTTATTCGAAATGAGTTTGTTAACAAGACTTGATCAACCTTGTTAATGGATTCCTTTTTATTAGCATGAAATGGATGAAGTTAGAAAGCACAACTTTCTGTACCCTCTTTTTGCTTTCTGTTATTTAGTTTAAATAAAGCAAAAATAGTATTTTTTGTTTGTTTTCTGAATTATCTTTGCAATAAAAAATACCCCAAAAATAGAAGTTCTCCAAATGCCCTGAAAATTTAATATGTTTTTTTCTGGAATATTTAAGAATTATTGGCACTGAGAACACACCAGGGGACCCACCATGTGCCCACGAGGGCGGAGGGCACGCCCTACCCCCCTGGGCGCGCCCTCCTGCCTCGTGGACCCCACATGGGCCCCTCCACTTATTCTTGCACCCACAAACTTTGTCTTCCTCCAGAAAAAATCATCCACCAGCTCAAACTCGAGTTCTAGCTCATCTTGCTGCCATTTTCGATCTCCTAGCTCAAAGCTCCATTCACAAAACTACTTTGGGGGATTGTTCTTCGGTATGTGACTCCTCCAAATGTTCCAATTAGGTTTTGTTCTAGTGCTTTATTTATTGCAAAATTTTGCTGCTTAGGTGACCCTGTTCTTGAGCTTGCATGTCAAATTTATGTGGTCAAAAGTAGTTTTAATGCATGATATAGCCTCTAGGTACTTGTAGGAGTAGTTGCTATCAATTTTGTTGAGTTTGGTTCACTTTTATTTTGAGTCACTAAAAATTTCAGAAATTTTTCAGAGGAAGAAATATGTTTAGGAAAATGTACCAAGGTGGTTCCTCAAGGAAGCAAGGACCCAGGCCCGCGATACATGAGCCGGACTATGAACTACCAAGAGAAGCTCAAGTGCGGCCTTGTGAATGGCCGTCAGAAGATTTTATGGTCCAAGCAGGAATTAAGGAGGAATTTGACGTGTATGTGCGTAATGCTGAACTTGAGGGCTTCGTGTCAGATAAGTGCCCCCAATATTATCACCTAACTAATTCCTTTGTGAGAAGGTTTAAATTTACATCATCACACAATTCTCACACTGTCCTATTTGATCTCTATGATAAATCTTATACCATGGACTTAGAAGATTTTAATACTGCTTGTAAACTCCCTCAGTGGGGTAGTGTTAGTGAACCTCGCAAATCTAAATTTAAAGACTTTCTAGCTATTATCACTATGGGGGAATCTAGAGAAATAACACAAGCTACCATAGGGAGCATTCATTTTCTTGCCATACATTATTTTGCTCTCTTCGTGCGTAGATGCATTAACTGTAAAGATGAGGCTTGCCACATGTGTGTTCCAGATCTTAGTGTCCTCAAGAGTGTGGTGTTGGGTGATAAACAATACAACTTGGGGGCTATTGTTGCACGTAGGTTGCATCTTAATAGTTTAAATGGAGATTTGTTTGGTGGAATTTATGCAACTCGTGTAGCTAACTATCTTGATATACCCATACGTGGAAATGATACTGAGTTACCTCCTGCTTATCTAGATTAGAATGCAATGGTTCGTCATCAGTTTGTTGAGAGGAATGAACAGTTCCTCCAGTACCGACTAATCTTTGACAGACGGCGCACTGTCCATGTTGCTCTCCCTGCTCCTGCTTTCTTTGACTTTCAGGCAACAGGGAGATATGTTATAACCAGGGAGGAGGCGAACGAGTATGAGAGGAGGACTGAGGCAGCTCGCCTCCAGGCTGCAGCTCTTCAGGCAGTAGCTGCTGCATCTCAGTATGACCCCAAGTTCAACTTCGGATATCCACCAAGCCAGCCATGGCCATAGACCAACTTAGGCCAAAATCCTAAGCTTGGGGGAGTACATATTCCTCACCGACATTACATTCATGTTCACACACTCATGCCAGTTGTCGGTGCTCATACTTTTTCATTGTATTATCCATGCTAGTTTATTTTATTTTTAAGCTTTCTTCTTGTGTGTTTGAAAAACCTTAATAAAAAACCAAAAAACTTAGTTGTAGCCTTTAGCTAGTTTACTTTCCATGCCTGTAGTAGTAATAATTAATAGAAAAGCCAAAAAGATTTCTTGTTCTTCTTTTGCTTGTTGGGAGCTTTCCTGTGTAAATAGTTTTGTTTATTTTCTTTTCTTTGGGGGTCGAGAGGAGAAGACCTTAATGAAAATGTTGAGTGGCTCTCATATGCATTACTGTCAATCTAACAAAGAGCCCATATTACCTTGTATTCTCCCTTGAATTGAATGCTTGCAGATTCCAGCTTAGTCCAATGCACGTGCACTATTATTATTACCCACACTATTTGGTTGTGCAAGTGAAAGGCAATAATGACGATATATGATGGACTGATTGAGATGAGAGAAGCTAGTATGAACTCGACCTCTCTTGTTTTTGTAAATATGATTAGTTCATCGTTCCTGATTAAGCCTATTATGAATGAAACATGTTTGCAATGACAATTAGAGATTATAGTTGCTCATGCCATGCTTAAGTAGATAGGAGTTTATAATGGTTTACCTTGCGTGCCAACATGCTATTAAAATGGTTGTGATGTGGTATGATAGGGTGGTATCCTCCTTTGAACGATTCGAGTGGCTTGACTTGCCACATGTTCATGCATGTAGTTGAAACAAAATCAACATAGCCTCCATGATATTTATGTTCATGGTGAATTATATCCTACTCATGCTTGCATTTAGTGTTGATTAATTTTAATGCATGTTCATGAATGTTGTCACTCTCTAGTTGGTCGCTTCCCATTCTCTTTCTAGCCTTCACTTGTACTAACCGGGAATACTGCTTGTGCATCCAATTCCATAAACCCCAAAAGTTATTCCATATGAGTCCACCATACCTTCCTATATGCGGTATCTACCTGCCGTTCCAAGTAAATTTGTATGTGCCAAACTCTAAACCTTCAAATGAAATTATGTTTTGTATGCTCGAATAGCTCATGTATCAACTAGGGTTGTCTGTATCCTCCATGCTAGGCGGGTTATTCTCAAGAGCAGTGGACTCCGCTCCTCAGTCACGAGAAAATGGCTGGTCACCAGGATGCCCAGTCCCATGCTCAAACCAAATCAAAATAATTGCAAACAAAACTCCCCCAGGATTGTTGTTAGTTGGAGACACCTGTTGTTTCGGGCAAGCCATGGATTGATGCTTGTTGGTGGTGGGGGAGTATAAACTTTACCATTCTGCTTGGGAACTGCCTATAATGTGTGTAGCATGGAAGATATCGAGATATCTCGATTGTTATGTTGACAATGAAAGTATACCGTTCAAAATATTATTCATCTCTATTTCAAAATCGAGCTCTGGCACCTCTACAAATCCCCGCTTCCCTCTACGAAGGACCTATCTATTTATTGTTACGTTGAGTCATCATCCTCTTATTAAAAAGCACCAGTTGGAGAGCACCACTGTCATTTGCATGCATTACTATTAGTTTATATTGAGTATGACTGTGACTGGATCTCTTTTACCGTGAATTATAGTTTCTAGTCAGCCCTTGATCTTTAGGGGTGCTCTGCATTTATGTTTTGCGGTCTCAGAAAGGGCTAGCAAGATACCATCTTGTTATATCATATGATGATTGTTTTGAGGAAGTGTTGTCATACGAGAGTTATTATTATTGCTCGCTAGTTGATTATGCCATTGATATGAGTAAACATGAGACCTAAATGTTATTGTGAATATGGTTAGTTCATAATCTTTGCTAAAAACTTGAATGCTGGCTTTACATATTTACAACAACAAGAGCAAACAGAGTTTGTAAAAGTTTTTCTTTATCACTTTCAGTTTATCAACTGAATTGCTTAAGGACAAGCAAAGGTTTAAGCTTGGGGGAGTTGATACGTCCCCAACGTATCTACTTTTCCAAACACTTTTGCCCTTGTTTTGGACTCTAACTTGCATGATTTGAATGGAACTAACCCGGACTGACGTTGTTTTCAGCAGAATTGTCATGGTGTTATTTTTGTGCAGAAATAAAAGTTCTCAGAATGACCTGAAAATCAATAGAGAATATTTTTGGAATATATAAAAATACTGGTGAAAGAATCCAAGCCAGAGGGCCCACACCCTGTCATAGATGGTGGGGGCACGCCACCTGCCTCGTGGGCCCCCTGGTGCTCCACCGACCTCAACTCCAACTCTATATATTCACGTACGAGGAGAAAAAAATCAGAGAGAAGGATTCATGGCATTTTACGATAGGGAGCCTCCGCCAAGCCCTAATCTCTCTTGGGAGTGCTGATCTGAAGTCCGTTCGGGGCTCCGGAGAGGGGAATCCGTCGCCATCATCATCATCATCAACCTTCCTCCATCACCAATTTCATGATGCTCACCGCCGTGCGTGATTAATTCCACCGTAGGCTTGCTGGACGGTGATGGGTTGGATGAGATTTATCATGTAATCGAGTTAGTTTTGTTAGGGTTTGATCCCTAGTATCCACTATGTTCTGGGATTGATGTTGCTATGACTTTGCTATGCTTAATGCTTGTTACTAGGGCCCGAGTGCCATGATTTCAGATCTCAACCTATTATGTTTTCATGAATATATGTGAGTTCTTGATCCTATCTTGCAAGTCTATAGTCACCTATTATGTTTTATAATCCATTAACCCCGAAGTGATAATAATCGGGATACTTACCGGTGATGATCGTAGTTTGAGGAGTTCATGTATTCACTAAGTGTTAATGCTTTGGTCTAGTACTCTAGTAAAAGGAGGCCTTAATATCCCTTAGTTTCCAATAGGACCCCGCTGCCACGGGAGGGTAGGACAAAAGATGTCATGCAAGTTCTTTTCCATAAGCATGTATGACTATATTCGAATACATGCCTACATTACATTGATGAACTGGAGCTAGTTCTCTGTCACCCTATGTTATAACTATTGCATGAGGAATCGCATCCGACATAATTATCCATCACTGATCCATTGCCTACGAGCTTTTCATATTTTGATCTTCGCTTATTTACTTTTCGGTTGCTACTGTTACAATTACTATAAAACAAAAACTATTACTTTCGCTACCGTTACCGCTACTATCATACTACTTTGCTACTAAATACTTTGCTGCAGATATAAAGTTTTTCAGGTGTGGTTGAATTGACAACTCAGCTGCTAATACTTGAGAATATTCTTTGGCTCCCCTTGTGTCGAATCAATAAATTTGGGTTGAATACTCTACCCTCGAAAACTATTGCGATGCCCTTTACTTGTGGGTTATCATATAT
>NC_041390.1:177320088-177394941 GCF_002162155.2 Triticum dicoccoides
GTGTGCGGCGCCCCCCTCTACCATTTACACCCGTGGTCATATTTTCGTGGTGCTTAGGCAAAGCCCTACGGAGATCACT
This sequence comes from Triticum dicoccoides, assembly GCF_002162155.2. Classification (NCBI taxonomy): domain Eukaryota; kingdom Viridiplantae; phylum Streptophyta; class Magnoliopsida; order Poales; family Poaceae; genus Triticum; species Triticum dicoccoides. Next base: position 177,320,168 of record NC_041390.1, read on the forward strand.
TCACCATCGCCGTCACCATGCAGTTTTGCTGACGAAACTCATATACTACCTCTACATCTTGCTGGATCAAGAAGGCGAGGTACGTCACTGAGCTAAAGGTGTGCAGAACACGGAGGTGTCGTGCCTTCGGTACTTGATCGGTTGAAGCACGAAGAAGTTCGAATACATCAACCACGTTGTGAAATGCTTCCGCTTACTGTCTATGAGGGTACGTAGACACACTCTCTCATTGCTATGCATCTCCATGGATATATAATTGCATGTGCGTAGAAATTTTTGTGTTTTCCATGCAACAATTCCCAACAGTGGCATCCTGATCCAGGTCTATGCGTACATGATATGCACGAGTAGAACACAAAGAGTTGTGGGCGGTGATAGTCATACTATTTACCACTGATGTATTATTTTTATTCAGCGGTATTGTGGGGTGAGGCGACCCAGACCAACCTTACATGTCCACGCACATGATACCGGTTCCACCGACTAACATGCAACTAGTTTTGCATAAAGGTGGCTAGCGTGTGTCTGTTTCTCCTACTTTAGTTGAATCAAATTTGACTGCGGCCAATCCTTGAATAAGGTTAAAACCACAAACTTGACGAAACACCGTTGTGGTATTTTGCGTAGGTAGGAATGGTTCTTGCTAGAAGCCCGTAGCAGCCACATAAAACTTGCAACAACAAAGTAGAGGACGTCTAACTTGTTTTTGCAGGGCATGTTGTGATGTGATATGGTCAACACATGATGTGATAAACGTTATTGTATGAGATGATCATGTTTTGTAAGTTATCGGCAACCGACAGGAGCCTTATGGTTGTATCTTTTATTGTACGAAATGCAAACGCCATGTAATTGCTTTACTTTATCACTACGCGTTAGCGATAGTTGCAGAAGTAATAGTTGGCAAGACGACCATGACGCAACGATGGAGATCAAGGTGTGGATCTGGTGACGATGGAGATCATGACAATGCTTTGGAGATAGAGATCAAAAGCACGAAATGATGATGGCCATACCATGTCACATATTTTGATTGCATGTGATGTTTATCTTTTATGCGTCTTATTTTGCTTAGTATGGCGGTAGCATTATAAGATGACCCCTTCACTAAATTTCAAGGTAAAAGTGTTCTCCCTCAGTATGCACCATTGCTACATTTTGTCGTGTTGAGACACCACGTGATGATCGGGTGTGGTATACTCTACGTTCACATACAACGAGTGTAAGACAATTTTGCACATGCAGAATACTTGGGTTAAACTTGACGAGACTAGCATGTACATATATGGCCTCAGAACACTAGAGATCTAAAGATCGAACGTGAATCATATAATAGATATGATCAACATAGAGATGTTCACCATTGATGACTACCCCATCTCACGTGATGATTAGACATGGGTTAGTTGATTTGGATCACGTATCACTTAGATGACTTAAGGTATGTCGATTTAAGTGGGAGTTCTTAAGTAATTTTATTAATTGAACTTAATTTATCATGAACTTAGTCATGATAGTATTTGCATATCTATGTTGTAGATCAATGTCCCGTGCTACCGTTCCCCTGAATTTTAATGCATTCCTAGGGAAAGCTAAGTTGAAAGATGATGGTAGCAACTACACGGATTGGGTCCATAACTTGAGGATTATCCTCATTGCTGCATAGAAGAATTATGTCCTTGATGCACCACTAGGTGAAAGGCCTACTACAGGAGCAGATGCTGATGTTTTGAATGTCTCGCAAGCTCGATCTAATGACTACTCGATAGTTCAGTGTGCCATGTTTTACAGCTTAGAACTGGGACTTCAAAGACGTTTTGAACGTCATGGAGCATATGAGATGTTCCAGAAGTTGAAGTTAATATTTCAAGCAAATCGCCGGGTTGAGAGATATGAAGTCTCCAACAAGTTCTATAGCTGCAAGATGGAGGAGAACAGTTCTATCAGTGAACACATACTCAAAATGTCTGGGTACTATAATCACTTGACTCAGCTGGGAGTTGATCTTCCAGTTGATTGTGTTATTGACAGAGTTCTTCAATCACTGCCACCAAGCTATAAAGGCTTTGTGATGAACTATAATATGCAAGGGATGAACAAAACCATTCCTGAGCTCTTCGCAATGCTTAAGGCCGCGGAGGTAGAAATCAAGAAGGAGCATCAAGTGTTCATGGTTAACAAGACCTCTAGTTTCAAGAAAAAGGGCAAGGGGAAGAAAGGGAACTTCAATAAGAATGGGAAGCAAGTTGCCACTCCCGGGAAGAAGTCCAAAGCTGGACCTAAGCCTGAAATTGAGTGCTTCTACTGCAAAGGGACTGGTCACTGGAAGCGGAATTGCCCCAAGTATTTGGCGGATAAGAAGGATGGCAAAGTGAACAAAGGTATATTTGATATACATGTTATTGATGTTTACCTTACTAATGCTCGTAGTAGAGACTGGGTATTTGATACTGGTTCGATCGCTCATATTTGTAACTCAAAACAGGAGCTACAGATTAAACGGAGATTGGCTAAGGACGAGGTGACGATGCGCGTCGGGAATGGTTCCAAGGTCGATATGATTGCCGTCGGCATGCTACCTCTACATCTACCTTCAGGATTAGTTTTAGACCTGAATAATTGTTATTTCGTGCCAGCGTTGAGCATGAGCATTATATCTAGATCTTGTTTAGTGCGAGACGGTTATTCATTTAAATAAGAGAATAATGGTTTTTCTATTTATATGAGTAATATCTTTTATGGTCATGCACCCTTGAAGAGTGGTCTATTTTTGTCGAATCTCGATTGCAGTGATACACATATTCATAATATTGATGCCAAAAGATGCAAAGTCGATAATGATATGCAACATATTTGTGGCACTGCCATTTAGTTCATATTGGTGTAAAGTGCTTGAAGAAACACCATGCAGATGGGCTTTTGGAATCACTTGATTATGAATCATTTGATACTTGCAAACCATGCCTCATGGGCAAGATGACTAAAACTTTGTTCTCCAGAACAATGGAGCGAACCAATGACTTATTGGAAATAATACATACCGATGTATGCGGTCCGATGAGTGTTGAGGCATGTGGTGGGTATCGTTATTTTCTGACCTTCACAGATGATTTGAGTAGATATGGGTATATCTACATAATGAAACACAAGTATGAAACATTTTAAAAGTTCAAAGAATTTCAGAGTGAAGTGGAGAATCATCGTAACAAGAAAATAAAGTTTCTATGATCTGATCATGGAGGCGAATATTTGAGTTACGAGTTTGGCCTTCATTTAAAATAATGTGGAATAGTTTCACAACTCACACCAACTAGAACACCACAACATAATGGTGTGTCTGAACGTAATAACCATACTTTATTGGATATGGTGCGTTCTATGATGTCTCTTACCGATTTACCACTATCATTATGGGGTTATGCGTTAGAGACAATTGCATTCACATTAAACAGGGCACCATTTAAATCCATTGAGACCACATAGTATGAACTGTGGTTTGGCAAGACACCTGAGCTGTTGATACGTCTCCAACGTATCTATAATTTTTGATTGCTCCATGCTATTATATGATCTATTTTGGATGTTAATGGGCTTTATTTTACACTTTTATATCATTTTTGGGACTAATCTACTAACCGGAGGCCTAGCCCAAATTGCTGTTTTTTTTGCCTATTTTAGGGTTTCGAAGAAAAGGAATATCAAATGGAGTCCAAACGTAATGAAACCTTCACGGACGTGATTTTCTCAACAAACGTGATCCAGGAGACTTGGAGTGGCCGTCAAGAAACAAGGGAGGAAAGCACGGGGTAGGGGGGCGCGCCTACCCCCTGGGTGCGCCCTCCACCCTCGTGGGCCCTCCGTTGCTCCACCGACGTACTTCTTCCTCCTATATATATATCCACGTACCCCAAACATCCAGGAGCACCACGAAAACCTAATTCCACCGCCGCAACCTTCTGTACTCGACAGATCCCATATTGGGGCCTTTTCCGGAGCTCCGCAGAGGGGGCATTGATCACGGAGGGCCTTTACATCAAATCCATGGCCTCTCCGGTGATGTGTGAGAAGTTTAGTTTAAACCTACGGGTCCATAGTTATTAGCTAGATGGCTTCTTCTCTCTCTTTGGATCTCAATACAAAGTTCTCCTCGATCTTCTTGGAGATCTATTCGATGTAATCTTCTTTTGCGGTGTGTTTGTCAAGATCCGATGAATTGTGGGTTTTTGATCCAGATTATCTATGGACAATATTTGATTCTCCTACGAATTCTTTTATGTATGATTGGTTTATCTTTGCAAGTCTCTTCGAATTATCACTTTGGTTTGGCCTACTAGATTGATCTTTCTTGCAATGGGAGAAGTGCTTAGCTTTGGGTTCAATCTTGCAGTGCTCGATCCGAGTGATAGAAAGGGAACCGACACGTATTGTATTGTTGCCATCGAGGATAAAAGGATGGGGTTTATATCATATTGCATGAGTTTATCCCTCTACATCATGTCATCTTCCTTAAAGCATTACTCTGTTCTTATGAACTTAATACTCTAGATGCATGCTGGATAGTGGTCGATGTGTGGAGTAATAGTAGTAGATGCAGGCAGGAGTCGGTCTATTTGTCTCGGACGTGATGCCTATATACATGATCATACCTAGATATTCTCATAACTATGCTCAATTCTATCAATTGCTCGACAGTAATTCGTTTACCCACTGTAATACTTATGCTCTTGAGAGAAGCCACTAGTGAAACCTATGGCCCCCGGGTCTATCTCCCATCATATTAATCTTCCAATACTTAGTTATTTCCTTTGCCTTTTATTTTACTTTGCATCTTTATCATAAAAATACCAAAAATATTATCTTATCATATCTATCAGATCTCACTCTCGTAAGTGACCATGAAGGGATTGACAACCCCTTTATCGCGTTGGTTGCGAGGTTCTTATTTGTTTGTGTAGGTGCGTGGGACTTGAGCGTGATCTCCTACTGGATTGATACCTTGGTTCTCAAAAACTGAGGGAAATACTTACGCTACTTTGCTACATCACCCTTTCCTCTTCAAGGGAAAACCAACGCAGTGCTCAAGAGGTAGCAAGAAGGATTTCTGGCGCCGCTGGCGGGGAGATTCGCGCCAAGTCTAGTCAAGATTTGACTCCAAGAATGAGTCATTTTTGGTGCCATTACCAAGTAGCCATCACAAACTCTTATCCCTCGCATTACATTATTTGCCATTTGCCTCTTGTTTTCCTCTCCCCCACTTCGCCCTTGCCGTTTTATTCGCCCTCTTTTCCTCCCTCTCTCTCCTTCCGTTCCCCTTCTATTTTTCTATTTTCTTCTTTTGCCTGTTTCTTGTTTGCTTGTGTGTTGGATTGCTTGCTTGTCACGATGGCTCAAGATAATACTAAATTGTGTGACTTTGCCAATACCAACAACAATGATTCTCTTAGCACTCCGATTGCTCCTCTTACAGATGCCGAATCTTGTGAAATTAATACTGCTTTGTTGAATCTTGTCATGAAAGATCAATTCGCCGGCCTTCCTAGTGAAGATGCCGCTACCCATCTAAACAACTTTGTTGATTTGTGTGATATGCAAAAGAAGAAAGATGTGGATAATGATGTTGTTAAATTGAAGCTATTTCCGTTTTCGCTTAGAGATCGTGCTAAAGCTTGGTTTTCGTCTTTGCCTAAAAATAGTATTGATTCATGGAATAAGTGCAAAGATGCTTTTATCTCTAAGTATTTTCCTCCCGCTAAAATCATCTCTCCTAGAAATGATATTATGAATTTTAAGCAACTTGATCATGAACATGTTGCACAATCTTGGGAGAGGATGAAATTAATGATACGTAATTGCCCTACACATGGTTTGAATCTTTGGATGATTATACAGAATTTTTTTGCCGGATTGAATTTTGCTTCTAGAAATCTTTTAGATTCAGCCATGGGAGGCACTTTTATGGAAATAACTTTAGGATAAGCTACCAAACTCCTAGATAATATTATGGTTAATTGTTCTCAATGGCACACCGAAAGATCTACTAGTAAAAAAGTGCATGCAATTGAAGAAATTAATGTTTTGAGTGGAAAGATGGATGAACTTATGAAATTTTTTGCTAATAAGAGTGCTCCTAGTGATCCTAATGATATGCCTTTTTCCACTTTGATTGAGAACAATAATGAATCTATGGATGTGAATTTTGTTGGTAGGAACAATTTTGGTAATAACGCGTATAGAGGTAATTTTAATCCTAGGCCGTTTCCTAGTAATTCCTCTAATAATTATGGTAATTCCTACAACAATTCTTATGGAAATTATAATAATATGCCCTCTGATTTTGAATCTAATATTAAAGAATCTATTACTTTGCAAAAGAGTTTCAATGCTTTGATTGAAGAAAAATTGCTTAAGATTGATGAGTTGGCTAGGAACGTTGATAGAATTTATCTTGATATTGATTCTTTGAAACTTAGATCTATTACACCTAAGCATTATATCAATGAGTCTCTCAAATCCATGAGTATTTCCATTGATGAGTGCAAAGAAAGAACCGCTAGGATGCGTGCTAAGAAAGATTTCTTTGTGAAAGCATGTTCTTCTAGTTTTCATGATAATAAGGATGAAGATCTAAAAGTGATTGATGTGTCCCCTATTAAATCTTTGTTTTGCAATATGAATCTTGATAATGATAGGGCTGAAGATGAGCCACCTTTACCTAGAAGGCATTCCAAAAATTTAGAGTCTTTAGATCTTCATGCTAAAATAGTTAAAAGTGGGATTGAAGAGTTTAAAACTTTAAATAGTAATGAACCCACTATTTTGGATTTCAAGGAATTTAATTATTATAATTTCTATTTGATAGATTGTATTTCCTTGTTGCAATCCGTGCTAAATTCTCCTCATGCTTATAGTCAAAATAAAGCTTTTACTAAACATATCATTGATGCTTTGATGCAATCTTATGAAGAGAAACTTGAGTTGGAAGTTTCTATACCTAGAAAACTTTATGATGAGTGGGAAACTACAATAAAAATTAAAATTAAATATCATGAGTGTTATGCTTTGTGTGATTTGGGTGCTAGTGTTTCCACGATTCCGAAAACTTTATGTGATTTGCTAGGTTTCTGTGATTTTGATGATTGTTCTTTAAACTTGCACCTTGCGGATTCCACTATTAAGAAACCTATGGGAAGAATTAATGATGTCCTTATTTTTGCAAATAGGAACTATGTGCCCGTAGATTTCATCGTTCTTGATATATATTGCAATCCTTCATGTCCTATTATTCTTGGTAGACCTTTCCTTAGAAGGATTGGTGCAATTATTGATATGAAGGAAGGGAATATTAGATTCCAATTTCCGTTAAGGAAAGGCATGGAACACTTCCCTAGAAAAAATAATTAAATTACCATATGAATCTATTATGAGAGCCACTTATGGATTGCCTACCAAAGATGGCAATACCTAGATCTATCTTCGCTTTTATGCCTAGCTAGGGGCGTTAAACGATAGCGCTTGTTGGGAGGCAACCCAATTTTATTTTTATTCCTTGCTTTTTGCTCCTGTTTAGTAATAAATAATTTATCTAGCCTCTGTTTTGGTTGTGGTTTTTGTGTTAAATTAGTGTTTGAGCCAAGTAGAACCGTTGGGAAGGCTTGGGGAAAGTCTTTTTGATCTTGCTGTAAAAACAGAAACTTTAGCGCTCACGAGAATTGCTTCCATTTTTATTTGGAAGGAGATATTTAGTTAATTACTTTTGCATATGATTAATAGATAAATTCCTCACGTCCATAAATTTATTTTAGAATTTTTGGGCTTCCATAACTTGCGTTAGCTACAGATTACTACAGACTATTCTGTTTTTGACACATTCTGTTTTTCTTGTGTTGTTTGCTCATTTTGATGAATCTATGGCTAGTAAAAGAGTTTATAAACCATAGAAAAGTTGTAATACAGTAGGTTTAACACCAATATAAATAACTAATGAGTTCATTACAGTACCTTGAAGTGGTGTTTTGTTTTCTTTCGCTAACGGAGCTCACGAGATTTTCTATTTTGAGTTTTGTGTTGTGAAGTTTTCAAGTTTTGGGTAAAGATTTGATGGATTATGGAACAAAGAGTGGCAAGAGCATAATATTGGGGATGCCTATGGCACCCCAAGGTAAAATTCAAGGACACCAAAAAGCCTAAGCTTGGGGATGCCCCGAAAGGCATCCCCTCTTTCGTCTTCGTCTATCGGTAACTTTACTTGGAGCTATATTTTTATTCACCACATGATATGTGTTTTGCTTGGAGCGTCTTGTATGATTTGAGTCTTTGATTTTTAGTTTAACACAATCATCCTTGCTGTACATACCTTTTGAGATAGACTCACATGAATTGAAACTTATTAGAATACTCTATGTGCTTCACTTATATCTTTTGAGCTATATAGTTTTTGCTCTAGTGCTTCACTTATATCTTTTAGAGCACGGTGGTGGATTTGTTTTATAGAAACTATTGTTCTCTAATGCTTCACTTATATTATTTTGAGAGTCCTTTAGAACAACATGGCAATAATAAAAACTTTCATATAAGTGCATTGAATACTGTGAGAAGTTTGATACTTGATAATTGTTTTGAGATATGGAGATGGTGAGTCATGCTAGTTGAGTAGTTTTGAATTTGAGAAATACTTGTGTTGAAGTTTGTGATTTCCGTAGCATGCACGTATGGTGAACCGTTATGTGATAAAGTCGGAGCATGATTTATTTATTGATTGTCTTCCTTATGAGTGGCAGTCGGGGACGAGCGATGGTCTTTTCCTACCAATCTATCCCCCTAGGAGCATGCACCTAATACCTTGTTTCGATAACTAATAGATTTTTGCAATAAGTATGTGAGTTATTTATGACTAATGTTGAGTCCATGGATTATACGCACTCTCACCCTTTCACCATTGCTAGCCTCTCTAGTATCGCGCAACTTTCACCGGTACCATAAACCCACCATATACCTTCCTCAAAACAGCCACCATACCTACCTATTATGGCATTTCCATAGCCATTCCGAGATATATTGCCATGCAAATTTCCACCGTTCCGTTATTATGACACGCTTCATCATTGTCATATTGCTTGCAAGATCATGTAGTAGACATCGTATTTGTGGCAAAGCCACCGTTCATAATTCTTCATACATGTCACTCATGCATCATTGCACATCCTGATACACCATCGGAAGCATTCACATAGAGTCATATTTTGTTCTAAGTATTGAGTTGCAATTCTTGAGTTGTAAAGTAAATAAAGTGTGATGATCATCATTATTAGAGCATTGTCCCAAATGAGGAAAGGATGATGGAGACTATGATTCCCCCACAAGTTAGAATGAGACTCTGAACAAAAAAAAGAGAAAGGCCATAAAAGAAGAAGGCCCAAAAAAATGAAAAAATGAGAGAAAACGAGAGAAGGGACAATGCTACTATCCTTTTCCACACTTGTGCTTCAAAGTGGCACCATGTTCTTCATGATAGAGAGTCTCCTATGATATCACTTTCATATACTAGTGGGAATTTTTCATTATAGAACTTGGCTTGTATATTTCAATGATGGGCTTCCTCAAAATGCCCTAGGTATTCATGAGCAAGCAAGTTGGATGCACACCCACATAGTTTGTTTTGTCGAGCTTTCATATACTTATAGCTCTAGTGCATCTGTTGCATGGCAATCCCTACTCACTCACATTGATATCTATTGATGGGCATCTCCATACCCCGTTGATACGCCTAGTTCACGTGAGACTATCTTCTCCTTTTTTGTCTTGTCCAGAACCACCATTCTATTCCACCATAGTGCTATATCCATGGCTCACACTCATATATTGCGTGAAGATTGAAAAGTTTGAGAACATCAAAAGTATGAAACAATTGCTTGTCTTGTCATCGGGGTTGTGCATGATTTAAATATTTTGTGTGGTGAAGATAGAGCATAGCGAGACTATATGATTTTGTAGGGATAACTTTCTTTGGCCATGTTATTTTGAGAAGACATAATTGCTTAGTTAGTATGCTTGAAGTATTATTATTTCTATGTCAATATTGAACTTTTATCTTGAATCTTTCGGATCTGAACATTCATGCCACAATAAAGAAAAAATTACATTGAAATATGTTAGAAATCATTCCACATCAAAAATTCTTCTTTTATCATTTACCTACTCAAGGACGAGCATGAATTAAGCTTGGGGATGCTTGATACATCTCCAACGTATCTATAGTATTGTATCATTTATATTGCTTGGGGATGTTAATGGGCTTTATTTTACACTTTTATATCATTTTTGGGACTAACCTACTAACCGGAGGCCTAGCCCAAATTGTTGTCCATTAACTTCCCAATATAATAGTTATGAGAATATCTAGGTATGATCATGTATATAGGCATCACGTTCGAGACAATTATAGCATCTCCAACGTATGTATAAACTCATCCCCAACATCTCCAACGTATCTATAAACTCATCCCCAAACAATTTGGACGAGTATTGTATTGTTGCCATCGAGGATAAAAAAGATGGGGTTTATATCATATTGCATGAGTTTATCCCTCTACATCATGTCATCTTCCTTAAAGGATTACTCTGTTCTTCTGAACTTAATACTCTAGATGCATGCTGGATAGCGGTCGATGTGTGGAGTAATAGTAGTAGATGCAGGCATGAGTCGGTCTACTTGTCTCGGACGTGATGCCTATATACATGATCATACCTAGATATTCTCATAACTATGCTCAATTCTATCAATTGCTCGACAGTAATTCGTTTACCCACTGTAATACTTATGCTCTTGAGAGAAGCCACTAGCGAAACCTATGGCTCCTGGGTCTATCTTCCATCATATTAATCTTCCAATACTTAGTTATTTCTTTTTCCTTTTATTTTACTTTGCATCTTTATCATAAAAATACCAAAAATATCATCTTATCATATCTATCAGATCTCACTCTCGTAAGTGACCGTGAAGGGATTGACAACCCCTTTATCGCGTTGGTTGCGAGGTTCTTATTTGTTTGTGTAGGTGCATGGGACTTGAGCGTGATCTCCTACTGGATTGATACCTTGGTTCTCACAAACTAAGGGAAATACTTATGCTACTTTGTTGCATCACCCTTTCCTCTTCAAGGGAAAACCAACGCAGTGCTCAAGAGGTAGCAGCTGTGGTTTCTTAAAGTTTGGGGTTGCGACACTTATGTCAAAAGGCTTCAACCTGATAAGCTCGAACCCAAATGGAAGAAGTGCGTCTTCATAGGATACCCTAAGGAAACAATTGGGTACACCTTCTACCAAAGATCCAAAGGCAAGATCTTTGTTGCCAAGAATGAAACATTTCTAGAGAAGGAGTTTCTCTCGAAAGAAGTGAGTGGGAGGAATGTAGAACTTGATGAGGTAATTAATCGTACCTTCTCTCGAATTGGGAAGTAGTACATCAGAGAAATCAATTCACGTGATATTGGGGAACGCAGTATTTCAAAAAAATTCCTACGATCACGCAAGATCTATCTAGGAGATGCATAGTAATGAGAGGGGAGAGTGTGTCCATGTACCCTCATAGACCGAAAGAGGAAGCGTTTAGTAACGCGGTTGATGTAGTCGAACGTCCTCGCGATCCAACCGATCCTAGCACCAAACGTACGACACCTCCACATTGAGAACACGTTCAGCTCAATGACGTCCCTCAATCTCTTGATCCAGTTGAGGATGAGGGAGAGTTCCGTCAGCATGATGGTGTGGCGACGGTGATGAAGCTACCGGTATAGGGTTTCACCTAAGCTCTACGACGATATGACCGAGGTGTGTAACTGTGGAGGGGGGGGGGGTACCTCACAGGGCTAAGTGAATACTTGGTGTACCTTTGGGGTGCCCCCCTCCCATGTATATAAAGGGGGAGGAGAGGTAGTCGGACCAAGGGAGGCGCGCGCCATGGGGAGTCTAACTAGGATTCCCAATCCTAGTTGGAGTCCCCTTCCTTTCCAAGAAAGGGAGAGAGAGGGAAGGAGGAGAGGGGAGAAGGAAAGAGGGCGCGCTGCCCCCCTCCCTAGTCCAATTCGGACTGGCCATTGGGGGGGTGGCCTCCCTTGTGGGCCTTCTCTCCTTTCCACTAAGGCCCATGAAGGCCCATGAACTTCCCGGGGGGTTCCGGTAACCCCTGGTACTCCGAAACTTATTCGAAACGACCTGAACCATTCCGGTGTCCGAATGTAACCTTTCAATATATGAATCTTTACCTATCGACCATTTCGAGACTCCTCGTCATTTCTGTGATCTCATCCGGGACTCCGAACAATCTTTGATCATCAAATCACATAACTCATAATACAAATCATCATCGAACGTTAAGCGTGTGGACCGTACGGGTTCGAGAACTATGTAGACATGACCGAGACACATCTCCGGTCAATAACCAATAGTGGAACCTAGATGCTCATATTGGCTCATACATATTCTATGAAGATCTTTATCGGTCAAAACCACATAACAACATACATTGTTCCCTTTGTCATCCGTATGTTACTTGCCCAAGATTCAATCATCGGTATCATCGTACCTAGTTCAATCTCGTTACCGGCAAGTCTCTTTACTCGTTCCGTAATGCATCATCCCGTGGCTAACTCATTAGACACATTTCTTGCAAGGCTCATAGTGATGTGCATTACCAAGAGGGCCCAGAGATACCTCTCCGATACACGGAGTGACAAATCATAATCTCAATCTATGCCAACTCAACAAACACCATCGGAGACACCTGTAGAGCATCTTTATAATCACCCAGTTATGTTTTGACATTTAATAGCACACAAGGTGTTCCTCCAGTATTCGGGAGTTGCATAATCTCATAGTCAGAGGAACATGTATGAGTCATGAAGAAAGAAATAGCAATAAAACTAAACGATCATTATGCTAAGCTAACGGATGGGTCTTGTCCATCACATCATTCTATAATGATGTGATCCCATTCATCAAATGAAAACACATGTCTATGGCTAGGAAACATAACCATCTTTGATTAATGAGCTAGTCAAGTAGAGGCATACTAGGGACACTCTGTTTGTCTATGTATTCACACATGTACTAAGTTTCTGGTTAATACAATTCTAGCATGAATAATAAACATTTTTCATGATATAAGGAAATATAAATAATGAATTTATTATTGCCTCTAGGGCATATTTCCTTCAGTCTCCCACTTGCACTAGAGTCAATAATCTAGATTACATAGTAATGATTCTAACACCCATGGAGTCTTGGTGCTGATCATGTTTTGCTCGTGAGAGAGGCTTAGTCAGCGGGTCTGCAACATTCAGATCCGTGTGTGATACGTCTCCATCATATCTATAATTTTTGATTGTTCCATTCCAATATTCTACAACTTTCATATACTTTTGGCAACTTTTTATACTATTTTTGGGACTAACATATTGATCCAGTGCCCAGTGTCAGTTCCTGTTTGTTGCATGTTTTTTGTTTCGCGGAATATCCGTATCAAACAGAGTCCAAACGGGATAAAAACTGACGGAGATTTTTTTGGAATATATATGATTTTTGGGAAGAAAAATCCACATGATACGATGCCCGAGGGGGCCACGAGGCAGGGGGCGCGCCCCTGACCCTCGTGGCCACCCCGTAAGGCGGTTGGTGCCCTTCTTTCGCCGCAAGAAAGCTAATATCCGGATAGAGATCATGTTAAAATTTCAGCCCAATCGGAGTTACGGATCTCCGGGAATATAAGAAATGGCGAAAGGTTAGAATCTGAGAACGCAGAAACAGAGAGAGACAGAGAGACGGATCCAATCACGGAGGGGCTCTCGCCCCTCCCATGCCATGGAGGCCAAGGACCAGAGGGGAAACCCTTCTCCCATCTAGGGAGGAGGTCAAGGAAGAAGCAGACTAAGGGCCCCCCCTCTCCCCTTCTCTTCCAGTGGCACTGGAACGCTGTCGTTGCCATCATCATCATCATCATCATCACCGCGATCTACACCAACACCTCCGCCATCTTCACCAACATCTCCATCACCTCCCCCCCTCTATCTACAGCGGTCCACTCTCCCGCAACCCGCTGTACCCTCTACTTGAACATGGTGCTTTATGCTTCATATTATTATCCAATGATGTGTTGCCATCCTATGATGTCTGAGTAGATTTTCGTTGTCCTATCGGTGGTTGATGAATTGCTATGATTGATTTAATTTTCTTGTGGTTATGTTGCTGTCCTTTGGTGCCCATCATATGAGCGCGCGTGTGGATCACACCATAGGGTTAGTTTTATGTTGATAGGACTATGTATTGGAGGGCAAGAGTGACAAAAACTTCAGTCTAGCATAGAAATTGATGCATACGGGATTGAAGGGGACCAATATATCTTAATGCTATGGTTGGGTTTTACCTTAATGAATGTTAGTAGTTGCGGATGCTTGCTAATAGTTCCAATCATAATTCCAAGTCAGGGATGACATGCTAGCAGTGGCCTCGCCCACATAATACTTGCTATCGGTCTAGTAAAGTAGTCAATTGCTTAGGGACAATTTCGCAACTCCTACCACCACTTCTCCACACTCGCTATATTTACTTTATTGTTTCTTTACTTACAATAGCCCCTACATTTTATTTACGTAATCTTTATTATCTTGCAAACCTATCCAACAACACCTACAAAGTACTTCTAGTTTCATACTTGTTCTAGGTAAAGCGAACATCAAGCGTGCGTAGAGTTGTATCGGTGGTCGGTAGAACTTGAGAGAATATTTGTTCTGCCTTTAGCTCCTCGTTGGATTCGACACTCTTACTTATCGAAAACTGTTGCGATCCCCTATACTTGTGGGTTATCAAGACCTTTTTCTGGCGCCGTTGCCGGGGAGCAATAGTGTGGGGTGAATATTCTCGTGTGTTCTTGTTTGCTTTATCACTAAGTAATTTTTATTTGCTGTTCTTAGTTGTTTTCTATCTTTAGTTATGTGTAGGAAACACAAAATACCAAAATAATTAGTTGTACTTACTAAACCAATGGTTGAAGAATCACTCAAAATCTATCACACTGTTGAAGCTTATTACTTGGATCATCTTCGATCCCTATGTGCTCGTGCTGAAACCCCAACTAGCTTAGTTGAGGGAAAATCTTTAGATGATTATGCTTGTTATGTGCGACACCGAATATCTGAAAAAGGGAAAATTTTACTGGGTCAAATTCATCGTTTGCAATGCTATGCTTGGAATTTATGCGAAATATATGATTACTTGTTGTTCTGAAAACCCTAAGAAACACCTTCCCTATCAATGTGAGTTTAGTGATAATGGAATCGTATCTTCGTATGCTAAGGGTGTTTATAGTTACTATGATGTTCAACAAATTGAAGAATTTGTTGCTTTTAAGGGTGCTTATGAAATTGCTTCTTTGGTTGAAATGTATGATGCTACTCTTTACAAATCTGAAAATTTTGACATACTTAAATATTGCTATGATAATTATGCTTCTAATGCCTATGTTGAACCATATATTGAGGACTACCCCGCTGTCCAAGAAGAGACTAATATTTTGCAGGAGCCTATGGAAGAAGAAATTGATGAAACTGTGAGCTCATTGGATGAAAAAGATGAGGAGGAGAGCAAAGAACAAAAGGAGGAAGAGCGGATTAGCTACCCGTGCCCACCTTCTAATGAGAGTAACTCTTCAACTCATACATTGTTTAATTTCCCTTCATGCTTACCGAAGGATAATTGCTATGATGATTGTATGATCCCATTGATTCTTTTGAAATATCCCTTTTTGATGATGCTTGCTATGCTTGTGGCCAAGATGCCAATATGAATTATGCTTATGGAGATGAACTTGCTATAGTTCCTTATGTTAAACATGAAATTGTTGCTATTGCACCCACGCATGATAGTCCTATTATCTTTTTGAATTCTCCCAACTACACTATATCGGAGAAGTTTACCCTTATTAAGGATTATATTGATGGGTTGCCTTATACCATTGCACATGATGATTTTGATGAATATAATATGCATGTGCTTTCTGCTCCTACTTGCAATTATTATGAGAGAGGAACTATATCTCCACCTCTCTATGTTCTCCACATGATAAAATTGCAAGAAACTGCTTATACTATGCATTGGCCTTTACTATGTGTGCATTAATTGTTCTTTTATGACATGCCGATGCATAGGAAGAGAGTTAGACTTCATCATTACATGATATATGTTACTTTGTGCTCACTACTAAATTACAAATCATTGCTAATTAAAATTGGCTTTGATATACCTTGGGATCCAGGTGGATTCACTACTTGAGCACTATATGACTAGCTTAATGGCTTTAAAGAAAGCGCTGCCAGGGAGACAACCCAGAAGTTTTAGAGAGTCATTTATTTCTGTTGAGTGCTTTTATATAGTTTAAAAACAAAATAAAATAAAGAGGGGAACCCAAGACTTTTTCAAAAAGGAAAGTGGAAGTGAGAAATACAATCATTGTTGAAGCGGGAGAGCTCCTTGAACTTTGTTCATGCTCACGACAACTTTGTGAATCTTGATTACAGAAACTTCTCAACAAAAATAATTATCCCCTTTTACAATTCCATTGTATTATAAAAATAATGTGCCAAGGTTTGCCTTTAGGATGTTTACTTTGCCTGTTGGTTTGTATGGTGCAGGATAGAAACTTTGGCTGTAGTGCGCGATTTTACATTTTTTCTGGAAGGTCAAACGGTTCTGATTCTTTTTGCACTGTATTTCTATACAATTTGTTTTCTAATTTTGTCAGAATTTTTAAAGTATCAGAAGTATGGTGAATGTTCAGATTATTACAGACTGTTCTGTTTTAGACAGATTCTGTTTTTGATGCATAGTTTGCTTGTTTTGATGAAACTATCGATTTATATCAGTGGATTAAGCCATGGAAAAGCTGTATTACAGTAGACACAATGAAAAAACAAAATATGAATTGGTTTGCAACAGTAATTAGAGTAGTGATTTGCTTTATTATACTAACGGATCTTACCGAGTTTTCTGTTGAAGTTTTGTGTGGATGAAGTGTTCGATGATCAAGAATGTCTCGATGTGAGAAGAAGGAAGAGAGGAAAGAGCTCAAGCTTGGGGATGCCCGAGGCACCCCAAGTAAATATTCAAGGAGACTCAAGCGTCTAAGCTTGGGTATGCCCCGGAAGGCATCCCCTCTTTCTTCAACAAGTATCAATATGTTTTCGGATTCGTTTCGTTCATGCGATATGTGCAATCTTGGAGTGTCTTTTGCAATTAGTTTTCATTTTTCTTTTATGCACAATGCTGGTATGAGATAGTCCTTGGTTGATTTATAGAATGCTCTATGCACTTCACTTATATCTTTTGAGTATGGCTTTGTAGAATGCTTCATGCACTTCACTTATATCATTTGAAGTTTGGATTGCATGTTTCTATTTACATAGAAAACTGCCATTTGTAGAATGCTCTTTTGCTTCACTTATATTTGTTAGAGCGTGGGCATATCTTTTGTATAAATAATTAAACTCTCTTGCTTCACTTATATCTATTTAAAGAGATGACAGGAATTGGTCATTCACATGGTTAGTCATAAAATCCTACATAAAACTTGTAGATCACTGAATATGATATGTTTGATTCCTTGCAATAGTTTTGCGATATAAAGATGGTGATATTAGAGTCATGCTAGTGGTTGTGGATTAGTAGAAATACTTGTGTTGAGGTTTGTTATTCCTGTAGCATGCACGTATGGTGAACCGTTATGTAACAAAGTCAGAGCATTATTTATTTATTGATTGTCTTCCTTATGAGTGGCAGTCGGGGACGAGCGATGGTCTTTTCCTACCAATCTATCCCCCTAGGGGAATGCTCGTAGTACTTTGTTTCTATAGCAAATAGACTTTTGCAATAAGTATGTGAGTTCTTTGTGACTAATGTTGAGTCCATGGATTATACGCACTCTCACCCTTCCACCATTGCTAGCCTCTCTAGTACCGCGCAACTTTCGTCGGTACCACAAACCCACCATATACCTTCCTCAAAACAGCCACCATACCTACCTATCATGGGATTTCCATAGCCATTCCGAGATATATTGCCATGCAACTTCCATCATCATCATATACATGACTTGAGAATTCATTGTCATATTGCTTTGCATGATCGTATGATCATGATGTTTTCATGGCTTGTCCGTTTTTTGATGTCATTGCTATGCTAGATCATCGCACATCCTGGTACACCGCCGCAAGCATTCATATAGAGTCATATATTTGTTCTAGTATCAAGTTGTAATATTGAGTTGTAAGTAAATAAAAGTTTGATGATCATCATTATTAGAGAATTGCCCTAGTGAGGAAAGGATGATGGAGACTATGATTCCCCCACAAGTCGGGACGAGACTCTGGACTTTAAAAATAAATAAAAGAGGCCAAGAAGCCCAAATAAAAAAGAGAGAAGGGGCAATGTTACTATCCTTTTACCACACTTGTGCTTCCAAGTAGCACCATGTTCTTCATATAGAGAGTCTCTTGAGTTATCACTTCCATATACTAGTGGGAATTTTCATTATAGAACTTGTCTTGTATAATCCGATGATGGGCTTCCTCAAACGCTCGAGGTCTTCATGAGCAAGCAAGTTGGATGCACACCCACTTAGTTTCAGTTTGAGCTTTCATACACTTATATCTCTTAGTGCATCCGTTGCATGGCACTCCCTACTCACTCATATTGATATCTATTGATGGGCATCTCCATAGCCTATTGATACGCCTAGTTGATGTGAGACTATCTTCTCCTTTTTGTCTTCTCCACAACCACCATTCTATTCCACCTATAGTGCTATGTCCATGGCTCACACTCATGTATTTCGTGAAAGTTGAAAAGGTTTGAGAACATCAAAAGTATGAAAAAATTGCTTGGCTTGTCATCGGGGTTGTGCATGATGTGAATATTTTGTGTGGTGAAGATGGAGCATAGCCAGACTATATGATTTTGTAGGGGTAACTTTCTTTGGCCATGTTATTTTGAAAAGACATGATTGCTTTATTAGTAGGCTTGAAGTATTATTGTTTTTATGTCAAATGATAGACTATTGCTTTGAATAACTCGTATGTTAATATTCGTGCCATAATTAGATATGTGATCAAGATTATGCTAGGTAGCATTCCACATCAAAAATTATCTTTTTTATCATTTACCTACTCGAGGACGAGCAGGAATTAAGCTTGGGGATGCTAATACTTCTCCGTCGTATATATAATTTTTGATTGTTCCATGCCAATATTCTACAACTTTCATATACTTTTGGCAACTTTTTATACTCTTTTTGGGACTAACATATTGATCCAGCGCCTAGTGCCAGTTCCTGTTTGTTGCATGGTTTTTGTTTCGCGGAATATCCATATCAAACAGAGTCCAAACGGGATAAAAACTGACGGAGATTTTTTTTGAAATATATATGATTTTTGGGAATAAAAATCCACGCGAGACGATGCCCGAGGGGGCCACGAGGCAGGGGGCGCGCCCCTGACCCTCATGGCCACCCCATATGGCGGTTGGTGCCCTTCTTTCGCCACAAGAAAGCTAATATCCGGATAGAGATCATGTTAAAATTTCAGCCCAATCGGAGTTACGGATCTTCGGGAATATAAGAAACGGCGAAAGGTTAGAATCTGAGAACGCAGAAACAGAGAGAGACAGAGAGACGAATCCAATCATGGAGGGGCTCTCGCCCCTCCCATGCCATGGAGGCCAAGGAGCAGAGGGTAAACCCTTCTCCCATCTAGGGAGGAGGTCAAGGAAGAAGAAGACGAAGGGCCCCCCTCTCCCCTTCTCTTCCGGTGGCACCGGAACGCTGCCGTGGCCATCATCATCATCACCGCGATCTACACCAACACATCCGCCATCTTCACCAACATATCCATCACCTTCCCCCCTCTATCGACAGCGATCCACTCTCCTGCAACCCGCTGTACCCTCTACTTGAACATGGTGCTTTATGCTTCATATTATTATCCAATGATGTGTTGCCATCCTATGATGTCTGAGTAGATTTTCGTTGTCCTATCGGTGGTTGATGAATTGCTATGATTGATTTAATTTGCTTGTGGCTATGTTGCTGTCCTTTGGTGCCCATCATATGAGCGCGCGCGTGGATCACACCATAGGGTTAGTTGTATGTTGATAGGACTATGTATTGGAGGGCAAGAGTGACAGAAACTTTAGCCTAGCATAGAAATTGATGCATACGGGATTGAATGGGGACCAATATATCTTAATACTATGGTTGGGTTTTACCTTAATGAATGTTAGTAGTTGCGGATGCTTGCTAATAGTTCCAATCATAAGTGCATAGAATTCCAAGTCAGGGATGACATGCTAGCAGTGGCCTCGCCCACATAATACTTGCTATCGGTCTAGTAAAGTAGTCAATTGCTTAGGGACAATTCCGCAACTCCTACCACCACTTTTCCACACTCGCTATATTTACTTTATTGTTTCTTTACTTAAAACAGCCCCTACATTTTATTTGCGTAATCTTTATTATCTTGCAAACCTATCCAACAACACCTACAAAGTACTTCTAGTTTCATACTTGTTTTAGGTAAAGTGAACATCAAGCGTGCGTAGAGTTGTATCGGTGGTCAATAGAACTTGAGGGAATATTTGTTCTACCTTTAGCTCCTCGTTGGGTTCGACACTCTTACTTACCGAAAACTGTTGCGATCCCCTATACTTGTGGGTTATCAGTGTGTATCCTGCAAATCTCTATGTCTCCCTCCTTGACTTGATCGTGGATGGAATTGAAGCGTCTCTTGATGTGCTTGGTTCTCATGTGAAACCTGGATTCCTTTGCCAAGGCAATTGCACTAGTATTGTCACAAAAGATTTTCATTGGACCCGATGCACTAGGTATGACACCAAGATCGGATATGAACTCCTTCATCCAGACTTCTTCATTTGCTGCTTCCGAAGCAGCTATGTACTCCGCTTCACACGTAGATCCCTCCACGACGCTCTGCTTGGAACTGCACCAACTGACAGCTCCACCATTCAATATCAATATGTATCCGGTTTGTGACTTAGAGTCATCCGGATCAGTGTCAAAGCTTGCATCGACGTAACCATTTACGACGAGCTCTTTGTCACCTCCATAAACAAGAAACATATCCTTAGTCCTTTTCAGGTATTTCAGGATGTTCTTGACTGTTTTCCAATGATCCACTCCAGGATTACTTTGGTACCTGTCTGCTAAACTAATAGCAAGGCACGCATCAAGTCTAGTACATAGCATTGCATACATGATAGAACCTATGGCTGAAGCATAGGGAATGACTTTCATTTTCTTTCTATCTTTTGAAGTGGTCGGGCATTGATTCTGACTCAACTTCACACCTTGTAACATAGGCAATAACCCTTTCTTTGACTGATCCATTTTGAACTTCTTCAAAACTTTATCAAGGTATGTGCTTTGTGAAAGTCCAATTAAGCGTCTTGATCTATCTCTATAGATCTCGATGCCAAATATATAAGCAGCTTCACCGAGGTCTTTCATTGAAAAATTCTTATTCAAGTATCCTTTTATGCTATCCAGAAATTATGTATTATTTCCAATCAACAATATGTCATCCACATATAATATTAGAAATGCTACAGATCTCCCACTCACTTTCTTGTAAATACAGGCTTCTCCAAAAGTCTGTATAAAACCATATGCTTTGATCACACTATCAAAGCGTATATTCCAACTCCGAGAGGCTTGCACCAGTCCATAAATGGATCGCTGGAGCTTGCACACTTTGTGAGCACCTTTTGGATCGACAAAACCTTCTGGTTGCATCATATACAACTCTTCTTTAAGATATCCATTAAGGAATGCAGTTTTGACATCCATTTGCCAAATTTCATAATCGTAAAATGCGTCAATTGCTAACATGATTCGGACAGACTTAAGCATCGCTACGGGCTAGAAGGTCCCATCGTAGTCAACTCCTTGAACTTGTCGAAAACCTTTTGCAACAAGTTGAGCTTTGTAGACAGTAACATTACCGTTAGCGTCAGTCTTCTTCTTGAAGATCCATTTATTCTCTATTGCTTGCCGATCATCGGGCAAGTCAACTAAAGTCCACACTTTGTTCTCATACATGGATCCCATCTCAGATTTCATGCACTCAAGCCATTTTGCGGAATCTGGGCTCATCATCACTTCTTCATAGTTCGTAGGTTCCTCATGGTCAAGTAACATGACCTCCAGAACAAGATTACCATACCACTCTGGTGCAGATCTTACTTTCATTGATCTACGAGGTTCGGTAGTAACTTTATCAGAAGTTTCATGATCATCATCATTAGCTTCCTCACTATTGGTGTAGGAATCACTCAAACTAATTTCTATGATGAACTACTTTCCAATTCGGGAGAAGGAACAATTACCTCATCAAGTTCTACTTTCCTCCCACTCACTTCTTTCGAGAGAAACTCCTTCTCTAGAAAGGATCCATTCTTAGCAACGAATATCTTGCCTTTGGATCTGTGATAGAAGGTGTACCCAACAGTCTCCTTTGGGTATCCTATGAAGACACATTTCTCCGAATTGGGTTCGAGCTTATTAGGTTGAAGCTTTTTTCACATAAGCATCACAGCCCAAAACTTTAAGAAACGACAACTTGGGTTTCTTGCCAAACCACAGTTCATATGGTGCCGTCTCAACAGATTTAGATGGTGCCCTATTTAACGTGAATGCAGCCGTCTCTAAAGCATAACCTCAAAACGGTAGCGGTAAATCAGTAAGAGACATCATAGATACACCATATCTAATAAAGTGCGGTTACGACGTTCGGACACACCATTACGTTGTGGTGTTCCAGGTGGCGTGAGTTGCGAAACTATTCCTCATTGTGTCAAATGAAGACCAAACTCATAACTCAAATATTCACCTCCACAATCAGATCATAGAAACTTAATTTTATTGTTACGATGATTTTCCACTTCACTCTGAAATTCTTTGAACTTTTCAAATGTTTCAGACTTATGTTTCATCAAGTAGATATACCCATATCTGCTCAAATCAACTGTGAAGGTCAGAAAATAACGATACCCGCTGTGAGCCTCAACACTCATCGGACTGCATATATCAGTATGTATTATTTCCAGTAGGTCTGTTGCTCGCTCCATTGTTCCGGAGAACAAAGTCTTAGTCATTTTGCCCATGAGGCATGGTTCGCAAGCATCAAGTGATTCCAAAAGTCCAATAGCATGGAGTTTCTTCATGCACTTTACACCAATATGACCTAAACGACAGTGCCACAAATAAGTTGCACTATCATTATTAAACTTGTATCTTTTGGCTTCAATAATATGAATATGTGTATCACTACTACCGAGATTCAACAAAAATAGACCACTCATCAAGGGTGCATGACCATAAAAGATATTACTCATATAAATAGAACAACCATTATTCTCTGATTTAAATGAATAACCATATCGAATCAAACAAGATCCAGATATAATGTTCATGCTTAATGCTGGCACCAAATAACAATTATTCAGGTCTAATACTAACCCCGAAGGTAGATGTAGAGGTAGTGTGCCGACGATGATCACATCGAATTTGGAACCATTTCCCATGCGCATCGTCACCTCGTCCTTAGCCAATCTTCGTTTAATCTGTAGCCCCTGTTTCGAGTTGCAAATATGAGCAACAGAACCAGTATCAAATACCCAGACGCTACTACGAGCATTAGTAAGGTACACATCAATAACATGTATATCAAACATACCTTTCACTTTGCCATCCTTCTTATCCGCCAAATCCTTGGGGCAGTCCCGCTTCCAGTGACTAGTCCCTTTGCAGTAGAAGCACTCAATCTCATGCTTAGGTCCAGACTTGGGCTTCTTCACTTGATCAGTAAATTGTTTGCCGTTCTTCTTGAAGTTCCCCTTCTTCCCTTTGCCCTTCTTCTTGAAACTAGTGGTATTGTTAACCATCAACACTTGATGCTCCTTCTGGATTTCTACCTCTGCAGCCTTTAGCATTGCGAAGAGCTCAGGAATTGTCTTATCCATCCCTTACATATTATAGTTCATCATGAAGCTTTTGTAGCTTGGTGGCAGTGATTGAAGAACTCTGTCATGGACACTATCATCAGGAAGATTAACTCCTAGTTGAGTCAAGTGGTTGTGGTACCCAGACATTCTCAGTATATGTTCACTGACAGAACTATTCTCCTCCATCTTGCACCTGTAGAACTTATTGGAGACTTCATATCTCTCAATCCGGGCATTTGCTTCAAATATTAATTTCAACTCCTGGAACATCTCATATGCTCCATGACATTCAAAATATTGTTTAAGTCCCGATTCTAAGCCGTAAAGCATGGCACACTGAACTATAGAGTAGTCATCAGCTTTGCTCTGCCAGACGTTCATAACCTCTGGAGTTGCTCCTGCAGCGGGTTTTGCACCTAGCGGTGCTTCCAGGACGTAATTCTTCTGTGCAGCAATGAGGATAATCCTCAAGTTACAGACCCAGTCCATGTTATTGCTACCATCATCCTTCAACTTAGCTTTCTCTAGTAACGCATTAAAATTCAAAGGAACGGTAGCACGGGCCATTGATCTAGAATAACATAGACATGCAAAATACTATCAGGTACTAAGTTCATGATAAATTAAAGTTCAATTAATCATATTACTTATGAACTCCCACTTAGATAGACATCCCTCTAGTCATCTAAATGACCATGTGATCCATATCAACTAAACCATGTCCGATCATCACGTGAGATGGTGATGTTTTCAATGGTGAACATCACTATGTTGATCATATCTATTATATGATTCACGCTCAACCTTTCGGCCTCAGTGTTTCGAGGCCATATCTGCATATGCTAGGCTTGTCAAGTTTAACCTGAGTATTCTGCTTGCGCAAAACTGGCTTGCACCCGTTATATGTGAACACAGAGCTTATCACACCCGATCATCACGTGGTGTCTCGGCACGGTGCATACTCAGGGAGAACACTTATACCTTGAAATTTAGTGAGAGATCATCTTATAATGCTACTGCCGTACTAAGCAAAATAAGATGCATAAAGGATAAACATCACAGGCAATCAAAATAAGTGATATGATATGGCCATCATCATCTTGTGCCTTTGATCTCCATCTCCAAAGCACCATCATGATCACCATCATCACCGTCCTGACACCTTGATCTCCATCGTAGCATCGTTGTCGTCTCGCCAACTATTGCTTCTACGACTATTGTCGGTGTCAAAACTGGCAGATCTCGGGTAGGGGGTCCCGAACTGTGCGTCTAAGGTCAATGGTAACAGGAGACAAGGGACACAATATTACCCAGGTTTGGGCCCTCTCTATGGAGGTAATACCCTACTTCCTACTTGATTGATCTTGATGAATATGAGTATTACAAGAGTTGATCTACCACGAGATCGTAATGGCTAAACCCTAAAAGTCTAGCCTGTCGGACTATGATTATATGGATATCTGTCTACGGACCTAGCCCTCCGGTTTATATAGACACCGGAGGGATCTAGGGTTACATAAGGTTAGTTACACAGAAAGGATCTTCATATTTGGACGCCAAGCTTGCCTTCCACGCCAAGGAGAGTCCCATCCAGACACGGGCAGAGTCTTCGGTCTTCGCATCTTCATAGCCCATGAGTCCAGCCCATGTCCAATAGGTCGGACGCCCGAGGACCCTTTAGTCTAGGACTCTCTCAGTAGCCCCCGAACCAGACTTCAATGACGAGGTGTCCGGCGCGCAGGTAGTCTTCGACATTGCAAGGCGGGTTCCTCCTTCAAAGTGATGTATTCGGCCTTCCATTTAATGCCGTGCCCTCCGGCTTCCATGCTTTCTGACCTCATCTTCCACATGGCAAGTGAATACGAGAGGTCGGGGTATATTTGCATATACCACCCTAACCGTACAAAAGAGGTGCCTAGTTAAAGAGAATAGATCTTAGATCCATTCCACACCCCATGGAAAAATCCTCAGAGCTTGCTAGGCAGAACCACCCCAACATGGCTGACGCTCCCAGCTCTTCCTCTCGTCCCCATAGCTCCAAAAAGGGCGACTGGGAGAGATGCTCCGTATCTCACAGTCCGAAAACAGGGCTTCCTTCCCCCGCGGATCTAGTCCCTGTACGAGCAGGGTTGACGTCCTTCAATGGCGGGGTTCAGGCGGAGGACTTTCCTAATCCGTCCAGGGGGAACGACTATGCTTTGTACCCTTCTTGCTAAGAGGCGTCGGATTTCCAATCCATCCCTTCCTCCGAGGGCTTCTGGAGTATTATGGTCTCCAACTGCATAGTTTCACTCCTGCCTCCATCCTGCACATTGCGGGTTATGTTGCTCTATGCGAGCTATTCCTAGGCTGCGAGGACCATTTTGATTTATGGAGAAGATTGTTCTGCCTCATCCCTCGTAATCAAGGGGGTCAATATTCAAAGTGGGAGGAGCCGAAGTGTGGCGCATCGCCGAGACCGGATACCTGTCCAGCACGCCGAAGAAGGCTTCCGAAGAGTAGCCTTCCGAATGGTTCTATATTGACGACGTCGCTCTTCCTGACCCAGTCCGAATGGGCCTCCCCGAGTTTTCAAGCGCTCCATTGAAGAAACGCCATGGCTGGCGTCGTCGAAGCCTCGAGGAGGAAGATAGCACCGAAGTCAGTCTGTTGATGGGTAAGATTAAGATGCTTGCCTAGTCCGGATTGTCAATAGTCGAGGTAATGGCGATTTCCATAGTGCGGGGGTCCAACCACTCCAATACAGAGGGCTTCCCATGTGGCACTATAATGGGGAAGATGACGCCTCACGCTATGGTCAGAAGGGTATGAAAACCCCCGCTGCTTTGGTCAAAATATTAGCCGAACTATACAAAGGGGAGAAGGAGAAGTTCACTCATCTCTAATGTCGAGATGGATTTTCCATGTATAACCCTCCCAGCTGGGTAAGCTCCAATCCCATCATTTTACTCCTCTCCCTGAATTATTCTCAATGGACAGTAACCTATCCACTCGCTACAAGAATGGCAGAAGGCTATCGAGGAGATCCATAGCCCTACTCCCTAGCCAGAGGGTCACAACCGGGACCTTGACCCTGGATTCAAAGAAGATCCGGACATATTTGTGGATCTCGAGGATGGAGTATTCTATCAGACGAGTTACGATGGTATCGAAGTACCCATCACTGCCGATTACCCCGGTCTCCTCCCTGCTTCGCATGTAAGTAATTTAGAAGACACCTTCTTCGAAAGAGTTTCCTTACTATGCCTCACCCACCACACTATTTCATGTTCTAATGGGGAGGCGCTCGACGCCACAACATGCACCAGAAGCGTCTCCGAGGAGAACGGCGCCCGCGCCGAGCATATTTCCGAAGAGGAAGGCAAATGATAACACGACATAGCCCTCGTCAAATAGGTAAGGCTTTCTTTTCAAGAATACACCTTCTGATCACCACATCAAATCGTGATGCCATTGGACGCATTCTATCAGGAAAAGTATCCGCCGGACTATGTCGGGGGATCCGGCCAGATGTGCCTCCACTAGTTAGGTTCCGGACCCTGCCCTAAGGACGGGGGCTGACACGGGAGTGGCTGATGTCTACTACACAACCTTCTTCTTGTAGACGTTGTTGGGCCTCCAAGTGCAGAGGTTTGTAGGACAGTAGCAAATTTCCCTCAAGTGGATGACCTAAGGTTTATCAATCCGTAGGAGGCGTATGATGAAGATGGTCTCTCTCAAGCAACCCTGCAACCAAATAACAAAGAGTCTCTCGTGTCCCCAACACACCCAATACAATGGTAAATTGTATAGGTGCACTAGTTCGGCGAAGAGATGGTGATACAAGTGGTATATGGATAGTAGATAATGGTTTTTGTAATCTAAAAATATAAAAACAGCAAGGTAACAAGTGGTAAAAGTGAGCGTAAACGGTATTGCACTGCGTTGAAACAAGGCCTAGGGTTCATACTTTCGCTAGTGCAAGTTCCCTCAACAATAATAACATAATTGGATCACATAACTATCCCTCAACATGCAACAGAGAGTCACTCCAAAGTCACTAATAGCGGAGAACGAATGAAGAGATTATGGCAGGGTACGAAACCACCTCAAAGTTATTCTTTACAATCAATCCGTTGGGCTATTCCTATAAGTGTCACAAACAGCCCTAGAGTTCGTACTAGAATAACACCTTAAGACACAAATCAACCAAAACCCTAATGTCACCTAGATACTCCAATGTCACCTCAAGTATCCGTGGGTATGATTATTGATATGCGTCACACAATCTCAGATTCATCTATTCAACCAACACATAGAACCTCAAAGAGTGCCCCAAAGTTTCTACTGGAGAATCAAGACGAAAACGTGTGCCAACCCCTATGCATAGGTTCATGGGCGGAACCGGCAAGTTGATCACCAAAACATACATCAAGTAAATCACGTGGTATCCCATTGTCACCATAGATACGCACGGCAAGACATACATCAAGTGTTCTCAAATCTTTAAAGACTCAATCCGATAAGATAACTTCAAAGGGGAAACTCAATTCATTACAAGAGAGTAGAGGGGGGAGAAAACATCATAGGATCCAACTATAATAGCAAAGCTCGCGATACATCAAGATCGTATCACCTCAAGAACGAGAGAGAGAGAGAGAGAGAGAGAGAGAGAGAGAGAGAGATCAAACACATAGCTACTGGTACATACCCTCAGCCCCGAGGGAGAAGTACTCCCTCCTCGTCATGGAGAGCACCGGGATGATGAAGATGGCCACCGGAGAGGGATTCCTGGCAGCGGAACTCCCGATCTATTGTGCTCTTGGATGTTTTTAGGGTATATGGAGATACATAGGTGGAAGAAGTACGTCACGGGAGCCATGAGGGGCCCACGAGGGTGGAGGGCGCGCCCCCTGCCTCTTGGCCTCCTCGTTGCTTCCCTTACGTGGACTCCAAGTCTCCCGGGTTGCTTTCCTTCCAAAAATAAGTTCCGTGAAGTTTCAGGTCAATTGGACCCCGTTTGATTTTCCTTTTCTTCGAAACCCTAAAATAGGCAAAAAAAACAGAAACTGGCACTGGGCTCTGGGTTAATAGGTTAGTCCCAAAAATAATATAAAAGTGTTTAATAAAGCCCATAAACATCCAAAACAGATAATATAATAGCATGGAACGATCAAAAATTATAGATACGTTGGAGACGTATCAGCATCCCCAAGCTTAATTCCTGCTCGTCCTCGAGTAGGTAAATGATAAAAATAGAATTTTTGATGTGGAATGCTACCTAACATATTTCTCTAAGTAATTCTTCTTTATTGT
Organism: Triticum dicoccoides; assembly: GCF_002162155.2. Lineage (NCBI taxonomy): Eukaryota > Viridiplantae > Streptophyta > Magnoliopsida > Poales > Poaceae > Triticum > Triticum dicoccoides. The sequence continues at coordinate 177,349,520 of NC_041390.1, forward strand.
GGCAAGAATATTTCAGATCCATAAGATTCAAGACAAAAGTTTAATATTGACATAAAAATAATAATACTTCAAGCATACTAACAAAGCAATCATGTCTTCTCAAAATAACATGGCCAAAGAAAGCTATCCCTACAAAATCATATAGTCTGGCTACGCTCCATCTTCACCACACAAAGTATTTAAATCATGCACAACCCCGATGACAAGCCAAGCAATTGTTTCATACTTTTGATGTTCTCAAACTTTTTCAATCTTCACGCAATACATGAGCGTGAGCCATGGACATAGCACTATAGGTGGAATAGAATGGTGGTTGTGGAGAAGACAAAAAGGAGAAGATAGTCTCACATCAACTAGGCATATCAACGGGCTATGGAGATGCCCATCAATAGATATCAATGTGAGTGAGTAGGGATTGCCATGCAACGGATGCACTAGAGCTATAAATGTATAAAAGCTCAACAAAAGAAACTAGTGGGTGTGCATCCAACTCGCTTGCTCACGAAGACCTAGGGAATTTTGAGGAAGCCCATAATTGGAATATACAAGCCAAGTTCTATAATGAAAGATTCCCACTAGTATATGAAAGTGACAACATATGAGACTCTCTATCATGAAGATCATGGTGGTACTTTGAAGCACAAGTGTGGTAAAAGGATAGTAGCATTGCCCCTTCTCTCTTTTTCTCTCATTTTTTTTATTTGGGCCTTTTCTCCTTTTTTTATGGCCTCTTTTTTCTTTTTTTCCGTCCGGAGTCTCATCCCGACTTATGGGGGAATCATAGTCTTTATCATCCTTTCCTCACTGGGACAATGCTCTAATAATGATGATCATCACACTTTTATTTACTTACAACTCATGAATTACAACTCGATTCTTAGAACAAAATATGACTCTATACGAATGCCTCCGGCGGTGTACCGGGATGTGCAATGACTCAACAGTGACATGTATGGAAGAATTATGAATGGTGGCTTTGCCACAAATACGATGTCAACTACATGATCATGCAAAGCAATATGACAATGATGAAGCGTGTCATAATAACAGAATGGTGGAAAGTTGCATGGCAATATATCTCGGAATGGCTATGGAAATGCCATGATAGGTAGGTATGGTGGCTATTTTTAGGAAGGTATATGGTCGGTTTATGGTACCGGCGAAAGTTGCGCGGTACTGGAGAGGCTAGCAATGGTGGAAGGGTGAGAGTGCGTATAATCCATGGACTCAACATTAGTCATAAAGAACTCACATACTTATTGCAAAAATCTATTAGTTATCAAAACAAAGTACTACACGGATGCTCCTAGGGGGATAGATCGGCAGGAAAAGACCATCACTCGTCCCCGACCGCCACTCACAAGGAAGACAATCAATAAATAAATCATGCTCCGATTTCATCACATAACGGTTCACCATACGTGCATGCTACGGGAATCACAAACTTCAACACAAGTATTTCTCAAATTCACAACTACTCAACTAGCATGACTCTAATATCACCATCTCCATATCTCAAAACAATCATCAAGCATCAAACTTCTCTTAGTATTCAATACTCTATATGAAAGTTTTTATTGTATCCCTCTTGGATGCCCATCATATTAGGACTAAATTCATAACCAAAGAAAATTACTATGCTGTTTAGGACTCTCAAAATAATATAAGTTATGCATGAGAGTTCATCTATTTCTACAAAATAACACCCCCGCTGTGCTCTAAAAAGATGTAAGTGAAGCACTAGAGCAACAACAAACTACTCCGAAAGATATAAGTGAAGATCAATGAGTAGTCGAATAATTATGCAACTATGTGAAGACTCTCTAACATTTAAGAATTTCAGATCTTGGTATTTTATTCAAACAGAAAGCAAAGCAAAAGAAAATGACATTCTAAGAATGGCAAACATCATGTGAAGGAATAAAAACTTAGGATCAACCGAAACTAACCGATAGTTGTTGAAGAAGAAAGGTGGGATGCCAACCGGGGCATCCCCAAGCTTAGATGCTTCAGACTTCTTGAAATATTATCTTGGGATGCCTTGGGCATCCCCAATCTTGAGCTTTTGGGTCTCCTTAATTCCTCTCATATCACGGTCTCCCTAAATCTCAAAAGCTTCATCCACACAAAACTCGACAAGGACTCGTGTGATAAGTTAGTATAAACCATTGCCAAAACCTTATCATACTATACTGTAGCAAATCACTAAAATTATTATTCAACATTGCATACTAAATTCCTCTGCATATTTAATAGTCCTATCCTCAAATAGAATCATTAAAGAAGCAAACATATGCAAACAATGCAAACATAACAGCAATCTGCCTAAACAGGACAGTCTGTAAAGAATGCAGCAACATCCATACTTCCCTAGCTCCAAAAATTATGAAAGAAAATTACCACTGTAGAAAATTTATCAGATCTTAATATGCAAAAGGTTTCAACATTTTATCACATTCTGACTTTTCTAGGGAATTATTGCAACAGCGGTAAACTTTCTGTTTTCAAACAGCAACATGAAGACTTGTGAAAGAGGCATAGTAAAGGCTATCAATGCCACTTTTATTGAAATAAAAGATGCAAAACATTGTTATAAATAACAGAAAGAAAATCCTAACAGAATAAATTGACGCTCCAAGCAAAACACATATCATGTGGTAAATAAAAATATAGCTCCAAGTAAAGTTACCGATGAACGAAGACGAAAGAGGGGATGCCTTCCGGGGCATCCCCAAGCTTAGGCTTTTGGTTGTCCTTGAATATTAACTTGGGGTGCCTTGGGAATCCCCAATCTCAGGCTCTTGACACTCCTTATTCCATAGTCCATTGAATCTTTACCCAAAACTTGAAAACTTCACAACACAAAACTTAACAGAAAACTCGTAAGCTCCGTTAGTATAAGAAAGTAAATCACCACTTCAAGGTACTGTAATGAACTCATTCTTTATTTATATTGGTGTTAAACCTACTGTATTCCAACTTCTCTATGGTTTATAAACTATTTTACTAGCCATAGATTCATCAAAATAAGTAAACAACACATGAAAAACAGAATCTGTCAAAAACAGAACAGTCTGTAGTAATATGAATCAAACGTATACTTCTGGAACTCATAAAATTCTCAAATAAATTTATGGACCTGAGGAATTTATCTATTAATCATATTCAGAAAGAATTAACTAAATATCACTCTCCAAATAAAAATGACAGCAATTCTCGTGAGCGCTAAAGTTTCTGTTTTTTACAGCATGATCAACAAGACTTCTCCCAAGTCTTCCCAAAGGTTCTACTTGCCACAAACACTAATTAAAAGCATAAAACCACATATAAACAAAGGCTAGATGAATTATTTATTACTAAACAGGAATAAAAAGTAAGGAATAAAAATAAAATTGGGTTGCCTCCCAACAAGCGCTATCGTTTAACGCCCCTAGCTAGGCATGATGATTTCAATGATGCTCACATAAAAGATAAGAATTGAAACATAAAGAGAGCATCATGAAGAATATAACTAGCACATTTAAGTCTAACACACTTCCTATGCATAGGGATTTTGTGAGAAAACAACTTGTGGGAACAAGAATCAACTTGCATAGGAAGGTAAAACAAGGATAACTTCAAAATTTTAAGCACATAGAGAGGAAACTTGATATTATTGCAATTCCTACAAGCATATGTTCCTCCCTCATAATAATTTTCAGTAGTATCATGAATGGATTAAACAATATAACCAGCACCTAAAGCATTGTTTTCATGATATATAAGCATAGAAATTTTATTACTCTCCACATAAGCAAATTTCTTCTCATGAATAGTAGTGGGAGCAAACTCAACGGAATAACTATCATGTGAGGCATAATCCAATTGAAAACTAAAATCATGGTGACAAGTTTCATGGTTATCATTATTCTTTATAGCATACAAGTCATCACAATAATTATCATAGATAACAACTTTGTTCTCATAATCAATTAGAACCTCTTCCGGAATAGTGGATTCATCACAAAATAAAGTCATGACCTCTCCAAATCCACTTTTATCAATATAATCATCATAAATAGGAGGCATGCATTCATCATAATAAATTTGCTCATCAAAACTTGGGGGACAAAAAATATCATCTTCATCAAACATAGCTTCCCCAAGCTTGTGGCTTTGCATATCATTAGCATCATAGATATTCAAAGAATTCATACTAACAACATTGCAATCATGCTCATCATTCAAATATTTAGTGCCAAACATTTTAATGCATTCTTCTTCTAACACTTTGGCAAAATTTTCCTTTCCATCATACTCACGAAAGATATTAAAAAGATGAAGCCTATGAGGCAAACTTAATTCCATTTTTTCGTAGTTTTCTTTTATAACTAAACTAGTGATAAAACAAGAAACTAAAAGACTTGATTGCAAGATCTAAAGATATACCTTCAAGCGCTCACCTCCTCGGCAATGGCGCCAGAAAAGAGCTTGATGTCTACTACATAACCTTCTTCTTGTAGACGTTGTTGGGCCTCCAAGTGCAGAGGTTTGTAGTACAATAGCAAATTTCCCTCAAGTGGATGACCTAAGGTTTATCAATCCATAGGAAGCATAGGATGAAGATGGTCTGTCTCAAGCAACCCTGCAACCAAATAACAAAGAGTGTCTTGTGTCCCCAACACACCCAATACAATGGTAAATTGTATAGGTGCACTAGTTCGGCGAACAGATGGTGATACAAGTGGTATATGGATAGTAGATAATGGTTTTTGTAATATGAAAATATAAAAACAGCAAGGTAACATGTAACATCCCAAATTTGCAATTTGGAATGTTATACACTAGATCATCATGCATATCATATTTTCATGCATTTTGGTTGATCCTAGAAATTTCACGCAACTCAAGGACCTTCGGAGAGGGTAGGAGATTTCGTTATTTTCATATTTGAGAGTTTTCTCAAATTTGAAAAGAGGATCATTAGATTTATTTATTTCATCTTCAATTATTTTTCCAATATAAAAACATGAGAGAGGGAATAATATGACTTTCCCAAAGTTAGGAAAAATGAAGATTTAATGAATAAGTCAAGTTTTGGTTTCGCCGGAGTTTTGTTTGCTTTTTATTTGGATATGGAAAAATGCGTGTTTCCAAAATTGCATTCTAGGCCCCGAGTAAAGTTCATTTTGTTCGGCTCATTCGTAGGAGTCGGGGAAAATTTACTTTAGTAATTTTGGAGTTCGTTTAGTTTAGTTTTCTTTTGTTTTTCTGCGCGCGAATCCAGTCAAAAAAAAAGGACCAAGGCCAGCCGGGCCAAAGGCCCAGCCAGCCGGCCGCCTCCCCAGCCAACGCGCGCGCCAGGCGCAGCGCCAGGCCGCCGACTCCCTCGCTCTAGGCCGAGTCCCAGAGGGACTCTAGGCCGGTTAGCCCCCCTTTCCTTGTTTTGTTTTCCCTCTTTTGCTTGCCCCCTACCCCAAGTAATCCCCCCCACCTATATAAATACACCCCAACCCCCCCTCTCCTCACATCAATCCCAAGCCCCTCTCCACCCAAGCCGCCAGCCCCGCCGCCTATAGCCGCCGCCGCCGCCTATAGCCGCCGCCGCCTATAGCCACCGCCGCCCTAAGCCACGCCCTCACTCGCCGCTGTTCGCCCCGCCTCCCGAGGTAGCCCCGCGCCGCGCCTCTTTTTATTTTTCTCGGTTCGGTTTTTCCTCTAAAGAACCGTTCCATTTCTTTTCCGTTTTCTTTTCCGGTTTTTGTTTCGGTTTTCTTTTCCGAAAACCCTAGATCGGTTTTCGTTCTTCTTTCGGACCGTTCGTCTCAACGAACGTGATCACCGATTATTCCCCGGTTAACGACGCCCGTTCGTTTAACCGTTCGTCTCTTTCTTTTCGTCGGATTTATTCCGCGATCGCGATCTCAGATCCGATCTTCGTTCTAGTCTTTCTTCCCCCTCGTTTATCGTAATCAGGTGATTCAAGCGCCTGGAGTTTCGTTTCGAAACCGCCGTTCCGACTAATCAACTTGAACAAGCCTTTGCTACAGTAAAATTGACCTAGTTTCAACTTGCTAGAACCGATTTGTTTTCTTCCGCCGTTTGTTTTCCGTTTCTTTGTTCGGTTCATTCTTTCTTTTCAACCGGAGTTCTTAAGTTGAACTTTCTGGTTTGTTCTCTTGTTCAAGTTTTACCTGTGCATTAGATGAGTACTTATTGTGTGCTTGTTGTTTGTCTGCGATAGATTACCCGGACTGCGCCGCCTGTTACTTCGAAACCCTAGGTCTCGCGGATCATCAGCAAGGAAAGTAACACTTTGATCATACCTTTTCTACAACCCATGTTTTATTGCATTAGATCAATCCTCTCACATTGCATGATTAGGATCTAATTAAATTGTGGGATGGGAAGTAGATGAGGTAGTACCTATTACCTGTATTATTATGAAACCTTTGGGAGTTACTTCTACGTTTGCTTATTATGCCATGCTATGCTAGTAGACGTGGATTGGGTGAAGTGATATCCATGACAGATGTGAGTTGATAATTTTAATGGTTTATCTAAGGTGGCCAGTTAAACACACATCTGGGTGGATTGAGGCACCTGATGTCTATCAGGACTTGCCTGTTTTATTATGGACCGCCACCCAGGCTCAAAGGGATCATAAGATAATTCATGCTAGAAACTTCCGTGTGCAGCCACATGCTACTATGGGCTCTGGCATAGTTGACTAAGTTGTGCGAACTCTTACGGGGTGGACTAGCAGATGTAGGGGTTGTAGGTGGTACGGTCTACCCCACATGTAAGGTGCTAGCGCTTCTGAAAGACTATGTCTCGGTCATCCGTTTCTCAAACACCATGTAGTGCGAGAAAACAAACGGAGGCGATCGAGTCATGTGGGGAAAAGTGCGCAAACCTCTGCAGAGTGTACAAACTAATCATGATTAGCCGTGTCCCCGGTTATGGACAACTTGAGTATCTAGTACTTGAATATCATGTGAATCTCAACATGTTACTCTAATTAATGTTGTTGGGTTTTAATTACTTAATTGGGATCGGAATGCTGTCAACCATTCTCGATGTTTAACAACTACCATGATAGTTAAATAAATTTATTCCTTTGCAGTAGGGAAAAACTGGCTTTACGCAAAACTATAACCATAGAGCTTTCCACCAGCCATACATGCATATAGTATAGCTCATTACTGTTCATTACTCTCTATGTGTTACATTGCCAGCATATTCCATGTGCTGACCCGTTTTCGGGCTGCAACTTCTCATGTTGCAGACTTTTCAGACGACCTGTAAGGTGCTTTTAGGTCGTGGTTCTATACTCAGTGATGCCGTTGGAGTTGATGGACCCATTTATCTTCCGAGTCTTCCGCTGTTATCGTACTAGATGGCCTTAAGCCATATTTATTGTAATAAGTTCTCTCTTGAGACAACAATGTAATAAGTGTGTGATTGCCAGTCTGCTATAAATCCTTCGATGTACTGTGTGGTGTCAGCATTACTGATCCAGGGATGACACCGGAGCACAGAGCACTTGATCCATTCGGGTCGGGTCACCACAGAGATGGTATCAGAGCACACGCCGACTGTAGGACGACCACTAAGTTAAAGCCATAGATCACCATTCTCTTCTCATTTTCTAACTCCTCATCTTTTCTACTCTATTAGGATGACGAACGCGAAGATTAAGTACGCTCAACCGGATGAAGGCACACCTTTTGGATTTCACTTGAAGGAAGTCACCAAGTACCTGAACATTGGATTATCAAGCTTCACGGGAACCTTCAACGCCACTCTGCCTGAAGAGGAGCGCTGGAAGATTCAAGCTCACGTTCCGTGAAGGACATTCGCGCCAATCACGAAGCCCATAGATAGTGTTTTCAATGCACCAACCTGGAGTCTGGGAAGGAGCATGGCAGCTCATATCACCATGGGACGCATTGGAGAAGTTTATCAAGAAGACCTTAAGGACACTATCTACTAGATTTGCGGACGCCGAGACGAACAATGGGAGTTAGTCAGCACCAAGAAGGATAGATCCATTGCATATTTCATCCAGGAGTTAAACCAGCACATTCGACGCCACGAGAACCAGATGTGCAATGATATGATAGAGTTGAAGAATGCAAAGGCAAGGATCATCGAGCTAGAAGGAGAACTGAAGTCTACACGCAAGGACTACATGGACGAGATCATAGCTCTAGCGAGACACAATGGTGATCTTAAGTAGGAGATTGAAGAACTCAAGAGGAAGTTAGCATCCAAGGAGGAAGACGAGTACGTCGCATGTCCGGACAACTACATCATCATCGACGACAACGATTCGGATCCAAGTGAACCCGACTTTGAAGACGAAGCTGGAGAAGATATCATGGAGTCTTCCACCGGTTCAAATTTCTAGATGACCACCAGATAGTAGTAGTATTCCCCCATGTAAACACAATAGTCGAGCACTTTTGCGATAGTTTTAGACCGATTGTAAGCCCTTGTTTGATTGAATGAAGTGATTTTGTGTGAATTTGCTCATGTGCATAAGGGTAGTTTTTCTCTTTAGACCCCCTCTATTCTTATATCTCATCTTTTCTAAACCCTTAGATGCCTCCGAGACGTGACAATGGATTCCCACCGGAGCTCACTCAGTTGATCCAGCAGCAGAATCAGTTGATGCAGATGTTAGTCCAGAACCAGCAGAACAACAACAACAACCCACCACCACCACCTGTTGACCACTTAGCCCGTTTCCTTAGGCTGAATCTGCTGGTGTTTTCCAGTAGCACCGAGCCAATAGTAGCAGACGATTGGCTCCACAAGATAGGAAGGGAGTTGACCACTGCAGGATGCACGGATGCTGAGAAAGTGAAGTTTGCCGCACATCAGCTTGACGGACCCGCGGCAGCATGGTGGGAAAATTTCACAGCCACTTACCCAGTTGACACTGTCACATGGGATCAGTTTCAGCAAGCTTTCCGCACTGCCCATGTTTCAGCAGGAGCTATGGCCATGAAGAAGCGTGAGTTTCGCAACTTACGCCAAGGAGGAAGGACAGTTGGCCAGTACGTTGACGACTTCAGCAAGTTAGCACATTATGCCCCAGATGACGTTGCTACGGATGCAACTAAGCAGGAGAAGTTTCTGGAAGGATTGAATGATGAACTAAGCATGAAATTGATGGTAGCAAGTTTCAACAACTACCAGGAGTTGGTAGATCGTGCCATCATGATTGAAGGAAAGTAACAGCAGATTGAGAACCGTAAGAGGAAGTATGGACAGGGGAAGTATAACTCTGGAGCCCAGCAGAAGCCCTGTTTTACCCCTAAACCGAGATTTCAGTTTCAGCATACCCATGGAGGAGGTAGCTCGCACAACCATAATGGCCACAAGAATGGTAATGGGAATGGAGGAAGCAACGGCCAGAACCGTACCACCCCATCGACCCCAACCAAGAGAGATCTGAGTCAAGTCACTTGTTTCAAGTGTTCCAAGACCGGACATTATGCCAATGAATGTCCCGAAGGCCAGAATGGAAATGGCAATGGAAGCTCTGGGAAGAAGCCGAACCCTTTCAATAGGGGACAGGTGAACCACGTTAATGTGGAGGAGGTTGAAGATCAACTTGATGCAGTAATCGGTAAGTTTTTGGTTAAGACATTTACCGCACTCGTTATTTTTGATACTGGTGCATCGCATTCATACATATCAAGGGGATTTGTGGAAAAATATAGCCTGCCCACTAGGATTCTTAAAACGCCTATGCTAGTAAGCTCACCAGGAGCGGAGTATATGGCTAGATGATGGTGTGATCGGTTACCATTAAGGATTGGTAACTATGTGTTTCCCTCAGACCTAATCGTATTGGAATCTCAAGGATTGGATGTGATATTAGGCATGGATTGGTTATCGAAGTATGAAGGGAACATTGAATGTGCTAGTAAGTAAATTTTGCTTACCACACCAGAAGGAAGAAGGATCAAGTATGTATCCCGGCATGTGCCAAACAGGACACAAGTAAACTGCCTAACAGGAGTTGTGCAAGAGGAAGTACCAGTGGTAAAGGATTTTCCTGATGTATTTCCTGAGGAATTGCCAGGCATGCCACCGGATAGAGACATTGAGTTTTTGAGTGAGTTATTGCCAGGTACAGGCCCAATACCGAAGCAACCGTACCGGATGCCAGCAAAGGATTTGGTGGAAATTAAGAATCAGATTAAGGAGTTATTGGATAAAGGTTACATTCGCCCAAGTTCTTCGCCTTGGGGATCACCCGTACTTCTAGTGGAAAAGAAGGATGGATCATTAAGGATGGTTGTAGATTATCGGGGATTGAATGAAGTAACCATCAAGAATAAGTACTCACTGCCAATGATTAATGATCTGTTTGATCGTTTGCAAGGAGCTAAAGTGTTTTCCAAGATTGATTTGCGATCAGGGTACCATCAATTGAAGATTCGAGAGCAGGACATACCTAAGACAGCATTCACCACAAGATATGGACTGTATGAGTATACCGTTATGTCATTTGGATTGACTAACGCACCTGCCTATTTTATGAACCTGATGAACAAAGTGTTTATGGAGTTTTTGGATAAGTTCGTCGTAGTGTTCATTGATGACATCCTGGTTTATTCAAAGAATGAAGAGGAGCATAAGGAACATTTGCGTTTGGTTTTGGAGAAACTAAGGGAACATCAGTTATACGCCAAATTCAGCAAATGTGAGTTTTGGTTAAAGGAAGTTGGATTTCTTGGACATGTTATATCCGGAGAAGGTATAGCAGTTGACCCCACAAAGGTTGAGACCGTAACCGAATGGGAATCACCAACGACAGTTGGAGAGATCCGGAGTTTTCTTGGACTCGCAGGATACTACCGGAGGTTCATTGAGAACTTTTCAAAGATTGCAAAGCCTATGACTGAATTGTTGAAGAAGGATACTAAGTTCAATTGGACTAAGGAATGTGAGGCTAGTTTTTAGGAATTGAAGAAACGTTTGGTCACCTCACCAGTATTGATTTTGCCAGACCAGACCAAGGATTATGAGGTGTATTGCGACGCTTCACGTCGAGGACTTGGAGCAGTGCTTATGCAGGAAGGAAGAGTTGTTTCGTATGCTTCACAGCAACTGAAGCCTCATGAGTTGAATTATGCCACGCATGATTTGGAGTTAGCAGCCGTAGTGCATGCATAGAAAATGTGGAGACATTTCCTCATTGGAAATCATTGTGAGGTGTACACGGATCACAAGAGTTTGAAGTTGTAGGATCGAAAGTATGTCTAGAGGGGGGGTGATTAGACTACTTGACCAAATAAAAACTTAACCTTTTCCCAATTTTAGTTCCTGGCAGATTTTAGCTATTTTAGGATAAGTCAAGCAATCATCACACAATTCAAGCAAGCATGCAAAGAGTATATTGGCAGCGGAAAGTAAAGCATGCAACTTGCAAGAATATAAAGGGAAGGGTTTGGAGAATTCAAACGCTATTGGAGACACGGATGTTTTTCCCGTGGTTCGGATAGGTGGTGCTATCCTACATCCACGTTGATGGAGACTTCAACCCACGAAGGGTAACGGTTGCGCGAGTCCACACAGGTCTCCACCCAAGGGCAACGGTTGCGCGAGTCCACACAGGGCTCCACCCACGAAGGGTCCATGAAGAAGCAACCACCCACAAAGGGTCCACGAAGAAGCAACCTTGTCTATCCCACCATGGCCATCGCCCACGAAGGACTTGCCTCACTAGCGGTAGATCTTCACGAAGTAGGCGATCTCCTTGCCCTTACAAACTCCTTGGTTCAACTCCACAATCTTGTCGGAGGCTCCCAAGTGACACCTAGCCAATCTAGGAGACACCACTCTCCAAGAAGTAACAATGGTGTGTAGGTAATGAACTCCTTTCTCTTGTGCTTCAAATGATAGTCTCCCCAACACTCAACTCTCTCTCATAGGATTTGGATTTGGTGGAAAGAAGATTTGAGTGGAAAGCAACTTGGGAAGGCTAGAGATGAAGATTCATATGGTAGGAATGAAATGTCTTGATCTCAACACATGAGTAGGTGGTTTTCTCTCAGAACATATGAGTAGGAATGGTGTGTGTGTTCTGATGGCTCTCTCTTCTAATGAGAAGGAGGTGGAGGGGTATATATAGCCTCCACACAAAATCCAACCGTTACACACAATTTACCAATCTCGGTGGGACCGAATCAGAAAACTCGATCTGACGGAAGTAGTAAACCTAGTGACCGTTAGGAATTTCGGTGGGACTGACATACAACTCGGTAGGACCGATTCGGTTAGGGTTTGGGCATAACGTAATATCGGTGAGACCGATTACACAAACTCGGTGAGATCGAATTTGGTAATTAGCTAACCAGAGATTTGGTCAGGCAAACTCGGTGGGACCGATTTACTCTTTCGGTGAGACCGAGTGGAACTCGATGAGACCAAAAAGTTACAAAGGGGAAACACCGAGTTTACATTGCAATCTCGGTGGGACCGATTCGCTCTTTCGGTGGGACCGAAAAGTTACGAAAGGGAAACAGAGAGTTTGCAACCCCATCTCGGTGGGACCGAGATCCTTATCGGTAGAACCGAATTGCTAGGGTTTGGCAGTGGCTAATGACAAGTGAAACTCGGTGGCGCCGGATAGGAAGAATCGGTAGGACCGAGTTTGGCTTAGAGTTTAGGTCATATGTGGATATGGGAAAGTAGTTGAGGGTTTTGGAGCATATCACTAAGCACATGAAGCAAGAGGCTCATTAAGCAACACCTCATCCCTCCTTAATAGTATTGGCTTTTCCTAAAGACTCAATGTGATCTTGGACCACTAAAATATGAAATGAAGAGTCTTGAGCTTTTGAGCTTGAGCCAATCCTTTGTCCTTAGCATTTTGAGGGTTCCACTTTCACATCCATGCCATGCCAATCATTGAGCTTTCCTGAAATAATCATCTTGGAATAGCATTAGCTCAATGAGCTATATGTTGTTATGAATTACCAAAACCACCTAGGGATAGTTGCACTTTCAATCTCCCCCTTTTTGGTAATTGATGACAACATATAGATCAAAGCTTCGACAAATGATAATAAGCATGAAATATATCATCGCTTTGAGAAGTATGTGATAAGTAAGAGCTCCCCCTAAATTTGTGCATATTTAAAATTTGCTTTGGACTGCAAATGCACAAAGAGTTAGAGTCATGGGTTACTCTTCCATGTCACATACATCTTGGTGGAGCGCTCAAAATGATAAGAATGACATACATGCACTCATCACCAAGAATAGTGAATGATCACAAACGATAGATAGAATGATAGTATTTAAGCAAGCATTAAGCAAACATTAAGTGTAGCTTATGATCAAACACATGATCATCGATGTCTCACAAATAATGACGTAGTATCAAGCACTCAAAAGCAGAAAAGGTTCGAAAAACCACCAAATAAAGCAAGAGAGAAATGCAACACTCTCTCTCTCGAAGCCTATGATCTATACATCTTCTCCCCCTTTGGCAACAAGTTACCAAAAAGTTCCTAGAAAATGCATAGCACTAGATCGACGCTCAGGCTTGATCTTCAGGTGGTGGTGGAGTCCGGATCACTCCAAGGACGAAGGCTTCTGTAGATGTTGAAGTAGTCGCTGGAGTTTGAGCTGAAGTAGACGCTGGAACTGAGGCTGTGGCTGGTGCTGAAGTAGTAGCTCTGGTGTCAGCAACTGGCAGTGCAGATGACCTCGGACCTCGTGGCACCCTCGCAAACGCATGAGTCGTGGTCCTGCCTCTCCTCTCATTCATGTCCTCCTGGAGCTGCTCCACTGCAGACTGAACTTCCATTACTTTGACATCCAAGTCATAGAACTTCTGCTCCATGATCCTCTCTAGGCTCTGCTGATTCTTAGTGAGGTTGGCTAGACTTTGCTCAATTCTCAGCATGGATGCAATCAAGTAACTGAGCTGCTCTTGTTTGGTCTTCAAGAAATAATCAGATGCCTCTGCTTGAGTAGGCATCCTGGCAGCTTTTTCCTTCTTCGCCTTCTCCTTCTTTGCAAATGCTTGTGCAGACGATGGTTCATTCTCAGTCATAACAACTTCATTGTCCCCGAAATCTGGACGGATGGGCAGGTGTTCCTTATCCAACAAATATACGCCCGTGCCCATCTTGGAGTTGATGAGCTCCTGAATCTGAGGGGCATATCCACAGCTCCTCTTCTGATCTGCCGCAGTCCTTTTGATCGTTTCCACTATGAGGCTCATGACCTTGAACTTCCGAGGCACATCAAACACATGTAGCAAGTTGATAGCATGGCCTCTGATCATCTTGTGATCTCTAGACTTGGGCAGTAAGGTGTGCCTTAGTATCCAATTGATCGTCGGGAGCCCTGACAGAAGGTAATGTACTGAGCCAAACTTGAAGGTATCAAGTGCTTCATTTGGGATCTCCTTGTACATATTTGACATTGAGTTGTGGTCCATCTTTTTCTTGGCATAGATATCCAAGTCATCATCTTGCTCCTCTGGGGCATTGATCAGCTTCGCCCATTCCTCAACAGTAGAGTGGTACCTCGTACCCTCAGACATCCATGTAATCCTCCCATCTGGATAAAAGTGAGCTGTGGAGTAGAACTGCATGATGAGTTCCTCGTTCCACTTTGTGAGCTTCTGCCCAACAAAGTCCTCTACTCCACACGCCTTGAAGCTGTCCTGAACTCCTGGGTAGTACTCTTCATTATCCTTGATATAGGTCCAGTCGACCCATCTCATGTCACATACGATTGGCTTCTTGTCAAGTAGCACTGTCTCATAGAAATCTTGCTGCTCCTTGGTATGAAATCTGTAGTCCACTGCAGTCCTTCTCCTAGAAGCATATGGATCTGCTTCTCTCCATTTCCTGAGCCCTGAGTCTCTCCTGAGCTTCATATCCTCAGCCACAGGATGAGCGTCATTGTGGTCTGGGATCTTAGGCTTGAGCTTCCGAAGGACATTCTCTTCCTCATCCTCAGCAACAGTCTCAGGCACTGGGGCCTTGTTCTTCTCAGTGGCTGGTATGCTTCTTGTGTTTCTCTTAGGTGCACTCTTAGGCTTAGATGCAGCCTTAGGTGCTTCCTTGGGCTTGGATGCAGCTCCCCCTGACCTTATGGCATCTCCCATAAGTTTGGCTGCCTTGGGCGCTGGTGCAGCTGCCTCTTCTTCCTCATCCTCTTCTACCATGATGGAGGCCTTGCCAAGCACCCTAGCCACAGTCTTTTTCACCCTGTCCTTCCTTTTCTTGCCCTCAGCTGCAGCTGGCTCTTGGGAAGTGGGCTTCTCAGTTGAGGCCCTAGCCTTTGACATGGGCTGCCTGCCTGCTGGCCTCTTGATTTTCAGGCCTGGCTTTGAGCCTTGAGCTGGCTCAACTCTCTTGGAGGTGGCCTCTTCCTCTGCCACATAGTCCTCATCTTCAGAATCTGAGGTTTTCTTCTTCCTTTGTCTCGTGGCAGCTTTAGGCAGGTTGCTGGGTGTGCTCCTGCTGCCATCATCTGAGGAACTTGAGGGGCTAGTGCCCTCACTCAACTGCACTTGCTGCTCTGACAAGTTTTGGCTGTCACTCTGGTCTGACATGTTGCAAACTGACTGCTGACCCTGTGAATAGATCATAGAGGAGATAGAGTGGATGAGCATCACAAAATGCAGAGATTTTTGCAAAAAGAATGATCTAAAAACTTAGTTTTAGTTTCCCACTGAAATCATCTCGGATCTACCGATTTTCAAACTCGGTGATACCGAAGCAGTTTTGGAACCTAAACTAGTGAACTCGGTAGGACCGAGTCACAGTTCGGTGGCACCAACACTGCTAGGGTTTCACTGAGTTCAAAAATCGGTCACACCGATAGTAATTCTCGGTCAGACCAAGTTTTACTTGTGCAATGGCATAAGCCAAATCGGTGGGACCGAGTTTTTCAACTCGGTGGGTCCGAGATGGTTTCGGCGGAAACCTAAACCTAGAATTTTCGAATCAAACCTAATCTATGAGTGTTTTGACTGGATAGAAGTTTATCAAACGTGGCCAGAAACAATGTGATCACAATGTGCTAGGAATCAGATTGAGGAATAGCACAAAGATCAAGTCCATACCCTAGTTCGGCGGGGACTTGCTAT
This sequence comes from Triticum dicoccoides, assembly GCF_002162155.2. Classification (NCBI taxonomy): domain Eukaryota; kingdom Viridiplantae; phylum Streptophyta; class Magnoliopsida; order Poales; family Poaceae; genus Triticum; species Triticum dicoccoides. The sequence continues at coordinate 177,365,637 of NC_041390.1, forward strand.
GGCGGCAACGGCGGGGCAGATTTCCCGTTGACAGCGGCGGAGACCAGCGACAGGAGGCTGCTGGCGGCGAGAAGACGATCCGGAGACCTCGGGGGCAGAGCAGGCTATCGCGCGGGCGAAGGGGTTCGGAGAAATTTCCAAATTTTGCCCGTGACTATATATAGCCCGACCCTGTCGGTGTGACCGAGTGGAACAACTCGGTGGCACCAAGATTCATAACTGCGTGCAGTTACTGAAACTCGGTGTGATCGAAAGGTTCAAATCGGTTGCACCGAGATCGAAAACCTAGATCAACTTAATGATCTCGGTAGGACCGAAAGTGGAGTATCGGTCAGACCGAGAATCATAAAGAGGTTTTGGAAGTTTAAGTCTATGATGAATCGGGGACTCCGAGCGCTCCTCACACAGAGTGGTTCGAATCTGACTTGATCAAATTTTGTGATGCAGCATGAATAGAGTTTGAGACGAGAAAAGCATAGATAGCTAGAGGAGATTCTTAGGCATTCTTGTCCATCCACTTGGCAAAAGAAGATAAAGCCAAACAATCAAAACAACAAGTGGATGTCCTTGAATGAGTAAAATATGCAACCAACATGCTCACATAATAAGATAGCAAATGAAATATGTGGCAAAGCATGCACAACCAATTCTAGCATCTATCAAGCAATTTGCGATGACTAGGTCATCTATATATGAGTATATTGACTTAGGAGTCAAGTGAGAACACTTGATTGTAGGTCATACTCATCGTTTAAGCTCAAGCGGGGTTACCACTTTTACATAAGGCATTGTTTTGTTCACATCTTTAGAGTTGCTTTAGCTCAAGTCTTAGAGTAAAGCTCCCCCTAGATGTGATATCCCCCCTAAGAGGGATGAACTAACCTTGGGTTTTGTCGATGATGACTTCATGTAGATATTGAAGATGTGGATGCTCAATGTTGATGTAGATCTCTTGGAGCTATCCATTTGAGTGAATTGCACTTTCAATACCTACATGGGTTAGTCCCACAAGGAACAAACAAGGATATCCATAGACATAGAGTGATGCACACAAAAGATGATGTCCATGAAAACTTTTAGGTTACCTTGTCCCTTGTCTTACCAACAAGAGGGTTTGTGACTCCTTGAACTAGTGCAAGATATGGAAGTTGATTGCACTTGTTCTTGCCAAAATGATAAGAGTGAAGTATGTTGGCGGAGTCACCCTCAAGAACTCTCTAGTTCTTCTTCTTTTGGATCCACATCATCTTGATGGGAATCCTTGGAGTTGTAGTCGTACTTGATGAAGTGGAACTTGAAGTAGTCTTGGGAATCCACTTGACTAAGGTCTTTGGAGCTTCTTCAAATGCATCAATTTCCTCTTTAAGCTTGTCCTTGCCTTTTTGCTCGTAGTCTTGTGGTGGAAGATCATCCTGAGCTTGTGTCCCCTTGAAAGAAGTATACTTCTCTTGTTGAGGGACAAACTTCGTCTTGGGGTATTGATCTTCTTCCCATTCAACTCCATTGGCATTGAACTTTCGTTCAAAACCAACACCTTGATTCTTCCGGTGCATTCCTTGCTTGTGCACAATTTCCTCGAATTGCTTACTCCCGGCAAGGCTCTTGTACACTCCTTTCTCTATAATTCCCTTCAATAAGCTATTTTCTTGCTCAAGTGTAACTTGGCTAAGAGAATCATTAGTGGAATCAAGAGAACTACTAGAAGCAACAATATTGGATTTAGCATGATCATTGTTACTACTAGAGGAAGAATCTTTCTTGTTACTAGACTTGACTTGAGGCATGTAAGTGGATAAGAGTAAACACTTGGCAATGTAAGAAGAACTTTTCTTGTGGAGATCATCATTGATTGCCTTTAAGAGCTCATGCTCTTGCTCAAGATTGAGCTTTTCAAAGCGTAGTTTCTCATGAGCTCTTAAAAGTTCTCGGTGACCTTCGAAGATAGTGTCATGAGCTAAATTAAGAGTTTTTAGTTCTTTAGTTAGAGCCTCAATCGTCTCCTTATCATTGTCACTCATTTTATCTTGATTAGCATGATTAATTGGTCTTTTATCATAGTATTCATCACTAGAGTTGTCACCAAGCAAATCATCACCTAACAAGTCATCTTCATCACTATTGAAATCAACATACTCGGGGTGTGTTACCTTAGGACCTTTGGCCATGAAGCATCTTCCAATTCCTTCATTTGGTGAGTCAAATATGTCGTAGGAGTTGGTTGACACAAGTGCTAGACCAGCAACACCTTCATCTTGAGTATCTTCGGAGTCGGAGTGATAACTTCTCTCGGAGTGGCTGTCGGAGTCGGAGCCGGATACCCATTCACCAACATGAGCTTGATGTCTTCGTCTTGTATAGCTCCTTGATGATTTTTCCTTCCTTTCTGAATCCTTGCTTCTCCGTGAGTATCTTCGTTCATAACAATCATCTCTACTCCTTCTCTCTCTTGGTGGTGATCCTTTGCTTCTTCTTTTTGGAGAATCTTCTCTTCTCTTGTAGGGAGCCGTACACTCATTGGAATAGTGTCCGGGTCTTCCACAGTTGTAACAGTTTCACTCTCGACTAGAAGATCTTTTGTCATTGTAGGACCTTGACTTGGAGCTTCTATCTTTGCTTCTACTCTTGTAGAACTTGTTGAAGTTCTTCACCATTAAGCTCAATTCTTCATTGAAGTCTTGTTTCTCACTTGATGATGTAGGGGCTTCACATGAGGCTTTATAGGCACCACTTGATTTGTTGTGAAGTTCCTCTTTATCCTTAAGTGACATCTCATGAGCAACAATTCTTCCAATCACCTCCGTTGGCTTAAGATCTTTGTAATTGGGCATCATTTGGATCAATGTGCACACGGTATCATATTTTCCATCCAAGGATCTTAGGATCTTCTTGATGATGAATCTATCGGTCATCTCTTCACTTCCTAAGCCGGCAATCTCATTTGTGATGAGAGCAAGCCTAGAGTACATTTCAGCGACACCTTCACCATCCTTCATCTTGAACTTGTCAAGTTGGCTTTGAAGCACATCCAACTTGGATTCCTTGACGGAGTCGGTACCTTCGTGCATATCAATCAAAGTGTCCCAAATTTCCTTTGCATTCTCAAGGCGGCTGATTTTGTTGAATTCTTCGGGGCACAATCCGTTGAAGAGAATATCACAAGCTTGAGCATTGTATTGCAACATCTTCAACTCATCCGCGGTAGCTTCACGGTTTGGTTCTCTCCCATCAAAGAAGTCACCTTGCAAACCAACACACACAATAGCCCAAACAGCGGGGTTATGTCCAAGAATATGCATTTTCATTTTATGCTTCCAACTAGCAAAATTAGTACCATCAAAGTAAGGACCTCTACGGTGATAATTTCCCTCGCTAGACGCCACACTCTCCTAGGTTGTGAGACCAAGGCTATGACCACCAAAAGCTATGGAGATCAAGCAAATGGAGACCAAATCTCTGATACCACTTCTAGGATCGAAAGTATGTCTAGAGGGGGGGTGATTAGACTACTTGACCAAATAAAAACTTAACCTTTTCCCAATTTTAGTTCTTGGCAGATTTTAGCTATTTTAGGATAAGTCAAGCAATCATCACACAATTCAAGCAAGCATGCAAAGAGTATATTGGCAGCGGAAAGTAAAGCATGCAACTTGCAAGAATATAAAGGGAAGGGTTTGGAGAATTCAAACGCTATTGGAGACACGGATGTTTTTCCCGTGGTTCGGATAGGTGGTGCTATCCTACATCCACGTTGATGGAGACTTCAACCCACGAAGGGTAACGGTTGCGCGAGTCCACACAGGTCTCCACCCAAGGGCAACGGTTGCGCGAGTCCACACAGGGCTCCACCCACGAAGGGTCCATGAAGAAGCAACCACCCACAAAGGGTCCACGAAGAAGCAACCTTGTCTATCCCACCATGGCCATCGCCCACGAAGGACTTGCCTCACTAGCGGTAGATCTTCACGAAGTAGGCGATCTCCTTGCCCTTACAAACTCCTTGGTTCAACTCCACAATCTTGTCGGAGGCTCCCAAGTGACACCTAGCCAATCTAGGAGACACCACTCTCCAAGAAGTAACAATGGTGTGTAGGTAATGAACTCCTTTCTCTTGTGCTTCAAATGATAGTCTCCCCAACACTCAACTCTCTCTCATAGGATTTGGATTTGGTGGAAAGAAGATTTGAGTGGAAAGCAACTTGGGAAGGCTAGAGATGAAGATTCATATGGTAGGAATGAAATGTCTTGATCTCAACACATGAGTAGGTGGTTTTCTCTCAGAACATATGAGTAGGAATGGTGTGTGTGTTCTGATGGCTCTCTCTTCTAATGAGAAGGAGGTGGAGGGGTATATATAGCCTCCACACAAAATCCAACCGTTACACACAATTTACCAATCTCGGTGGGACCGAATCAGAAAACTCGATCTGACGGAAGTAGTAAACCTAGTGACCGTTAGGAATTTCGGTGGGACTGACATACAACTCGGTAGGACCGATTCGGTTAGGGTTTGGGCATAACGTAATCTCGGTGAGACCGATTACACAAACTCGGTGAGACCGAATTTGGTAATTAGCTAACCAGAGAGTTGGTCAGGCAAACTCGGTGGGACCGATTTGCTCTTTCGGTGAGACCGAGTGGAACTCGGTGAGACCGAAAAGTTACAAAGGGGAAACACTGAGTTTACATTGCAATCTCGGTGGGACCAATTCGCTCTTTCGGTGGGACCGAAAAGTTACGAAAGGGAAACAGAGAGTTTGCAACCCCATCTCGGTGGGACCGAGATCCTTATCGGTAGAACCGAATTGCTAGGGTTTGGCAGTGGCTAATGACAAGTGAAACTCGGTGGCGCCGGATAGGAAGAATCGGTAGGACCGAGTTTAGCTTAGAGTTTAGGTCATATGTGGATATGGGAAAGTAGTTGAGGGTTTTGGAGCATATCACTAAGCACATGAAGCAAGAGGCTCATTAAGCAACACCTCATCCCTCCTTAATAGTATTGGCTTTTCCTAAAGACTCAATGTGATCTTGGATCACTAAAATATGAAATGAAGAGTCTTGAGCTTTTGAGCTTGAGCCAATCCTTTGTCCTTAGCATTTTGAGGGTTCCACTTTCACATCCATGCCATGCCAATCATTGAGCTTTCCTGAAATAATCATCTTGGAATAGCATTAGCTCAATGAGCTATATGTTGTTATGAATTACCAAAACCACCTAGGGATAGTTGCACTTTCAGAAGTACATTTTCACGCAGAAGGAGTTGAACCTCAGACAAAGGAGATGGTTGGAGCTCATCAAGGATTATGATATGAGATTGCATTACCATCCCGGAAAAGCTAATGTAGTAGCTGACGCATTGATCCGTAAGAGCCATGTCAATATGGTAATGACAGGAGAAGTACCAAAGGAGTTAGCAGAAAACCTTCGTGAGCTATGTTTGGAAATAGTTCCGAGAGGCTATGTAGCAGCATTGGAGATTCAGTCAACATTGATGGATAAGATCAGAGAAGCTCAGAAATCTGACAAGGAGATTGCTGCTATAAAAGAGAAATTGAGCGAAGGAAAATCAAAGGGATTTCGTGAGGATGAGCACGATACCTTATGGTTTGAGGACCGTGTTTATGTGCCAAATGACCCGGAGATCAGGAAGTTGATTTTGCACGAGGCACATGATTCACCATATTCGATTCACCCAGGGAATAAGATGTATTTGGATTTGAAGGAAACATTCTGGTGGACCGGAATGAAGAAGGATATTGCAGCATATGTAGCAGTTTGTGACGTTTGTCAGAGAGTAAAGGCAGAGCATCAGAAGCCAGCAGGATTGTTACAACCATTGCCGATACCCGAATGGAAGTGGGATAAGATAGGCATAGATTTTATCACAGGACTACCCAGGACGAAAGCAGGCTATGACTCGATAATGGTAGTAGTTGATCGTTTGACGAACGTAGCACATTTTATTCCAGTTAAGACCACTTACAACCAGTGCTAAGTTGGCGAAGATATACATGACTAGGATCATTTGTTTGCATGGAGTTCTGAGGAGTATCGTATCATATAGAGGAACCCAATTTACCTCAAAGTTTTGGAATCAGTTGCATGAAACTTTAGGAACCAGACTAGAGTTCAGCACAGCTTTTCACCCGCAGACAGATGGACAGACCGAGAGAGTCAATCAGATTTTGGAAGATATGCTGAGAGCTTGTGCACTAGATTATGGATCTAGTTGGGACGATAACTTGCCGTATGCGGAGTTTTCTTATAACAACAGTTACCAAACCAGTTTGAAAATGGCACCTTTCGAAGCTTTATATGGAAGGAGGTGCAGGACACCGTTTTCATGGGACGAAGTTGGAGACCGTCAATTCTTTGGTCCAGATTTGATTAAGGAGTCTGAACGGAAGGTTAAGTTGATTCGCGATAGGCTCAAGGTAGCCCAATCCAGGCAGAAGAGCTACGCAGATTCTAAACGCAAGGAGACAGTTTATGAAACCGGAGACAGAGTTTATCTTCGAGTATCCCCACTTCGAGGAGTTAAGCGCTTTGGAGTTAAGGGAAAATTAGCACCGCGTTTCGTTGGACCATATAAGATCTTGCAACGTATGGGAGAAGTCGCTTATAAGTTGGAATTACCAGAGGAGCTGTCAGGAGTTCATGATGTATTCCATGTCTCCCAGCTGAAGAAATGTCATGCCGAGATGGCGGAGGTACCGCTAAGAGATACCATGCCACTCGAAGCGATTCAGTTGAAGGACGACTTAACATATGAGGAGAAGCCAGTCAAGATTCTCGATTATGCCAGCAGAGTTACCCGCAGCAAGGTTATCAAGTTTTGCAAAGTTCAGTGGAACCACCACTCAGAGGATGAAGCCACCTGGGAAAGAGAATAAGATTTGCTCAAGGACCACCCTCACCTATTTTCTAGCCAACCCGAATCTCGAGGGCGAGATTCATCTTAAGGGGGGTAGGTTTGTAACATCCCAAATTTGCAATTTGGAATGTTATACACTAGATCATCATGCATATCATATTTTCATGCATTTTGGTTGATCCTAGAAATTTCACGCAATTCAAGGACCTTCGGAGAGGGTTGGAGATTTCATTATTTTCATATTTGAGAGTTTTCTCAAATTTGAAAAGAGGATCATTAGATTTATTTATTTCATCTTCAATTATTTTTCCAATATCAAAAACATGAGAGAGGGAATAATATGACTTTCCCAAAGTTAGGAAAAATGAAGATTTAATGAATAAGTCAAGTTTTGGTTTCACCGGAGTTTTGTTTGCTTTTTATTTGGATAGGGAAAAATGCGTGTTTCCAAAATTGCATTCTAGGCCCCGAGTAAAGTTCATTTTGTTCGGCTCATTCGTAGGAGTCGGGAAAAATTTACTTTAGTAATTTTGGAGTTCGTTTAGTTTAGTTTTCTTTTGTTTTTCTGCGCGCGAATCCAGTCAAAAAAAAGGACCAAGGCCAGCCGGGCCAAAGGCCCAGCCAGCCGGCCGCCTCCCCAGCCAGCGCGTGCGCCAGGCGCAGCGCCAGGCCGCCGCCTCCCTCGCTCTAGGCCGAGTCCCAGAGGGACTCTAGGCCGGTTAGCCCCCCCTTTCCTTGTTTTGTTTTCCCTCTTTTGCTTGCCCCCTACCCCAAGTAATCCCCCCACCAATATAAATACACCCCAACCCCCCCCCTCTCCTCACATCAATCCCAAGCCCCTCTCCACCCTAAGCCGCCAGCCCCGCCGCCTATAGCCGCCCCCGCCGCCTATAGCCGCCGCCGCCTATAGCCACCGCCGCCCTAAGCCGCTCCCTCACTCGCCGCTGTTCGCCCTACCTCCCGAGGTAGCCCCGCGCCGCGCCTCTTTTTCTTTTCCTCGGTTTGGTTTTTCCTCTAAAGAACCATTCCGTTTCTTTTCCGTTTTCTTTTCCGGTTTTTGTTTCGGTTTTCTTTTCCGAAAACCCTAGATCGGTTTTCGTTCTTCTTTCGGACCGTTCGTCTCAACGAACATGATCACCGATTATTCCCCGGTTAACGACGCCCATTTGTTTAACCGTTCGTCTCTTTCTTTTCGTCGGATTTATTCCGCGATCGCGATCTCAGATCCGATCTTTGTTCTAGTCTTTCTTCCCCCTCGTTTATCGGAATCAGGTGATTCAAGCGCCTGGAGTTTTGTTTCGAAACCGCCGTTCCGACTAATCAACTTGAACAAGCCTTTGCTACAGTAAAATTTGACCTAGTTTCAACTTGCTAGAACCGAGTTGTTTTCTTCCGCCGTTTGTTTTCCGTTTCTTTGTTCGGTTCGTTCTTTCTTTTCAACCGGAGTTCTTAAGTTGAACTTTCTGGTTCGTTCTCTTGTTCGAGTTTTACCTGTGCATTAGATGAGTACTTATTGTGTGCTTGTTGTTTGTCTACGATAGATTACCCGGACTGCGCCGCCTGTTACTTCGAAACCCTAGGTCTCGCGGATCATCAGCAAGGCAAGTAACACTTTGATCATACCTTTTCTACAACCCATGTTTTATTGCATTAGATCAATCCTCTCACATTGCATGATTAGGATCTAATTAAATTGTGGGATGGGAAGTAGATGAGGTAGTACCTATTATCTGTATTATTATGAAACCTTTGGGAGTTACTTCTACATTTGCTTATTATGCCATGCTATGCTAGTAGACGTGGATTGGGTGAAGTGATATCCATGACAGATGTGAGTTGATAATTTTAATGGTTTATCTAAGGTGGCCACTTAAACACACATCTGGGTGGATTGAGGCACCTGATGTCTATCAGGACTTGCCTATTTTATTATGGACCGCCACCCAGGCTCAAAGGGATCATAAGATAATTCATGCTAGAAACTTCCGTGTGCAGCCACATGCTACTATGGGCTCTGGCATAGTTGACTAAGTTGTGCGAACTCTTACGGGGTGGACTAGCAGATGTAGGGGTTGTAGGTGGTACGGTCTACCCCACATGTAAGGTGCTAGCGCTTCTGAAAGACTATGTCTCGGTCATCCGTTTCTCAAACACCATGTAGTGCGAGAAAACAAACGGAGGCGATCGAGTCATGTGGGGAAAAGTGCGCAAACCTCTCCAGAGTGTACAAACTAATCATGATTAGCCGTGTCCCCGGTTATGGACAACTTGAGTATCTAGTACTTGAATATCATGTGAATCTCAACATGTTACTCTAATTAATGTTGTTGGGTTTTAATTACTTAATTGGGATCGGAATGCTGTCAACCATTCTCGATGTTTAACAACTACCATGATAGTTAAATAAATTTATTCCTTTGCAGTAGGGAAAAAATGGCTTTACGCAAAACTATAACCATAGAGCTTTCCACCAGCCATACATGCATATAGTATAGCTCATTACTGTTCATTACTCTCTATGTGTTACATTGCCAGCATATTCCATGTGCTGACCCGTTTTCGGGCTACAACTTCTCATGTTGCAGACTTTTCAGACGACGAGTAAGGTGCTTTTAGGTCGTGGTTCTATACTCAGTGATGCCGTTGGAGTTGATGGACCCATTTATCTTCCGAGTCTTCCGCTGTTATCGTACTAGATGGCCTTAAGCCATATTTATTGTAATAAGTTCTCTCTTGAGACAACGATGTAATAAGTGTGTGATTGCCACTCTGCTATAAATCCTTTGATGTACTATGTGGTGTCAGCATTACTGATCCAGGGATGACACCGAAGCACAGAGCACTTGATCCATTCGGGTCGGGTCGCCACATAACAAGTGGTAAAAGTGAGCGTAAACGGTATTGCAATGCATTGAAACAAGGCCTAGGGTTCATACTTTCGCTAGTGCATGTTCCCTCACCAATAATAACATAATTGGATCACATAACTATCCCTCAACATGCAACAAAGAGTCACTCCAAAGTCACTAATAGCAGAGAAGGAACGAAGAGATTATGGTAGGGTACGAAACCACCTCAAAGTTATTCTTTCCAATCAATTCGTTGGGCTATTCCTATGAGTGTCACAAACAGCCCTAGAGTTCGTACTAGAATAACACCTTAAGACACAAATCAACCAAAACCCTGATGTCACCTAGATACTCCAATGTCACCTCAAGTATCCGTGGGTATGATTATCGATATGCGTCACACAATCTCAGATTCATCTATTCAACCAACACATAGAACCTCAAAGAGTGCCCCAAAGTTTCTACCGGAGAATCATGACGAAAACGTGTGCCTACCCCTATGCATAGGTTCATGGGAGGAACCCGCAAGTTGATCACCAAAATATACATCAAGTAAATCACATGGTATCCCATTGTCACCACAGATACGCTCGGCAAGACATACATCAAGTGTTCTCAAATCTTTAAAGACTCAACTCGATAAGATAACTTCAAAGGGGAAACTCAATTCATTACAAGAGAGTAGAGGGGGAGAAAACATCATAGGATCCAACTATAATAGCAAAGCTTGCGATACATCAAGATCATATCACCTCAAGAACGAGAGAGAGAGAGAGACAGAGAGCGAGAGAGAGAGATCAAACACATAGCTACTGGTACATATCCTCAGCCCCGAGGGAGAATGATGTCAACTACACAACCTTCTTCTTGTAGACGTTGTTGGGCCTCCAAGTGCAGAGGTTTGTAGGACAGTAGCAAATTTCCCTCAAGTGGATGACCTAAGGTTTATCAATCCGTAGGAGGCGTAGGATGAAGATGGTCTCTCTCAAGCAACCCTGCAACCAAATAACAAAGAGTCTCTTGTGTCCCCAACACACCCAATACAATGGTAAATTGTATAGGTGCACTATTTCGTTGAAGAGATGGTGATACAAGTGCAATATGGATAGTAGATAATGGTTTTTGAAATCTGAAATAATAAAAACAGCAAGGTAACTAATGATAAAAGTGAGCATAAACGGTATTGCAATGCGGCCTAGGGTTCATACTTTCACTAGTCTAAGTTCCCTCAACAATATTAACATAATTGGATCATAAAATTATCCCTCAACATGCAACAAAGAGTCACTCCAAAGTTACTAATAGCGGAGAACGAACAAAGAGATTATGGTAGGGTACGAAACCACCTCAAAGTTATTCTTTCCAATCAATCCGTTGGGCTATTCCTATAAGTGTCACAAACAGCCCTAGAGTTCGTACTAGAATAACACCTTAAGATACAAATCAACCAAAACCCTAATGTCACCTAGATACTTCAATGTCACCTCAAGTATCCGTGGGAATGATTATACGATATGCATCACACAATCTCAATTCATCTATTCAACCAACACAAAGAACCTCAAAGAGTGCCCCAAAGTTTCTACCGGAGAATCACGACGAAAACGTGTGCCAACCCCTATGCATAGGTTCCCAATGTCACGAAACCCGCAAGTTGGTCACCAAAACGTACATCAAGTGGCACGTGGTATCCCATGTCACCACAGATATCCACGGCAAGACATACATCAAGTGTTCTCAAGTCTTTAAAGACTCAATCCGATAAGATTACTTCAAAGGGGAAACTCGATTCATTACAAGAGAGAAGAGGGGGGAAGAAACATCATAGGATCCAAATATAATAGCAAAGCTCGCGATACATCAAGATCGTATCATCTCAAGAACACGAGAGAGAGAGAGAGATAGATCAAACACATAGCTACTTGTACATACCCTTAGCCCCGAGGGAGAACTACTCCCTCCTCATCATGGAGAGCACCGGGATGATGAAGATGGCCATCGAAGAAGGATTGCCCCCTCCGGCAGGGTGCCGGAACGGGTCTAGATTGAGTTTCGGTGGCTACGGAGGCTTCTAGCGGCGGAACTCCCGATCTATGTTTGCTCCCGGATGTTTTTAGGGTATATGGAGATATATAGGCGGAAGAAGTACGTCAGGGGAGCTCCGGGGGGCCCACGAGGCAGGGGGAGCGCCCAGGGGGGCGCCCTCCACCCTCATGACCTCCCCGGAAACTTCTTGGAGTAGGGTCCAAGTCTCCTGGATCACGTTCTCGAAGGTTTCATTCCATTTGGACTCCGTTTGATATTCTGTTTCCTCGAAATACTGAAATAGGCAAAAAACAGCAATTCTGGGCTGGGCCTCCGGTTAATAGGTTAGTCCCAAAAATAATATAAAAGTGGAAAATAAAGCCCAATATAGTCCAAAACAGTAGATAAAGTAGCATGGAGCAATCAAAAATTATAGATACGTTGGAGATGTATCAGAGAACTACTCCCTCCTCGTCATGGAGAGCACCGGGATGATGAAGATGGCCACCGAAGAGGGATTCCTAGCGGCGTAACTCCCGATCTATTGTGCTCTCGGATGTTTTTAGGGTATATGGAGATATATAGGCGGAAGAAGTACGTCAGGGGAGCCACAAGGGGCGCATCAGGGTGGAGGGCGCGCCCCCTGCCTCGTGGCCTCCTTGTTGCTTCCCTTACATGGACTCCAAGTCTCCCGGGTTGCTTTCCTTCCAAAAATAAGTTCCGTGAAGTTTCAGGTCAATTGGACTCCGTTTGATTTTCCTTTTCTTCGAAACCCTAAAATAGGCAAAAAAACAGAAACTGGCACTGGGCTCTGGGTTAATAGGTTAGTCCCAAAAATAATATAAAATTGTTTAATAAAGCCCATAAACATCCAAAACAGATAATATAATAGGATGGAACAATAAAAAATTATAGATACATTGGAGACGTATCAGTGGCGCCGAACTATCCTTCCATAGAGGATTCAGACGATATGTCTGTCACGAACACTGAAGTGGAGAGCACTATGAATCATCGTCGTCGGAGGGCCGCTCTTCGTGACCCCGGCTTTTCAAAGGAGGCATTTGATGCCTTCAGCTTGGCCGGTGCGTACATCCGAGCTGCTCGGGATGGGCTTGCCAGAGCCACGGACCAGCATATGAAAGATATGCGGGTGAGCGTCGATTTAATAATCATACACCAGTAGCCCCCGAGACTTAAAGTAGTTGATACAACTGATTTAAGGATCATTGTATAACCAGGTGCTTACGGAGAAGAATAGCCTATTATCTCAGGAACTAGAAAAGTATCGGACCGAGCTAACTGCTGCCAATGCCGAACTGGAGAAATCCAAGAAGGCGTTTCCTGGTAATGTTCCCCTCCATCGAGAAAACATAATGGTATACCAATAATGCTAACACGGTTGCTTACCTCTTAATAGGATCACTAGATCAACTGCAAGAGCAACTAAAAGCCGCTCAAGGCGGAGAACGAGAAGCCAAAAAACTGCTAGCCGCGGGCGAGCGTGTACTAACAAAAGTCGTGATGGAGAAAAACAAGCTCCAAGATTCAAATACCCAACTGGGCGAGGAACTGAAAGATGTATGGGCCCAGCTGGCTGACTCCGTAAAGGAGAATAAAAGGCTGCGAGGCGGCATATTCAGTATGTGGTCGAACTTACCTTCGAATAATTCGGAGATAGAGGGGACTGACAGAGTTATGTCTGCAAGTATGCTAACCGGTCGCCCCGAAGAGGAGATGTCCAAATTCTCGAGCGATCTGCTACAAGAGCTGTCGCAAGTGCACGAGCAGGCTCGGCAGGCGATGCAAAGTGTTGCCAAGGCCTTATGGCCATCCGCCTCCCCTCCGGGAAAGATGGAGGAGCTTATACAGCTATTCAAGGGAGCACGACGGCGCGTTCGACTGTGGAAGATATCGGCCTGCCGGGAAGGTGCAGGAGAAGCCTGGGCCATGGTGAAAACACGATATACCAAGCTTGATCCGAATCATATGGCTCGGGTCGGACCTCTAGGGTCAGATGGAAAATAAATTCCTGTTAATTTGGTGTATGACCAAGTAGAAGTAGCCGCCAAGTATTCCCAGTAGGATTGTAAGTTAGACCGCCTGCTGGACGGTATAGAGGAGGAAATTTTTGAGTCCTAGTGACTATGTACTTTCCTTGACATATGTAACTCTAGCTGAATTCTAAAAACGATTGTCATGGCAGAACTTTTCGCTTTGACCTGTGGACCCGAAGGTGCGGAGTGTTTCCGAATACCCGAGCGGTAAAGTAGACCGGGGTATGCATGGAAACCAGGCGTAGGGGTCATCATTGCTTGAACAGACAAGTTTGTATCCGGCTAGTTATGTTATATTACATCATGATTGTAAGAAACATCTTCTAGAGAGAATAGTTCCGTTAAGGGTTCCTTTCCCTAGGTGTGCATGCGTTAAAATGCATGTCCAAACTATGATTGGTAACATCACAGTATAAGTAATCATCTGGGGGTTCATAGTGGAAGGAATATAAAACATCTTTAGTCCTCCGACCGAATATTCCCTTAAGAACACTAGCTTTCGGCTTCACACAGTCTGAGGTACACATCTGGATAACCCGACAATAACAATCGCAGAGGTGCTCCTTTTATGCCCTAGTCGAACTAATTGGAACGTAGGGCATAAGCACAGGAGCCAAGCAACCCAGCTTGGCCAAAACTGAAGTCATATCGATGCATATAATGGCGAAGAGAAGGTACATATGGGAAAAACGCATATGTGATGAGCTTGATGCTCGGAAAATAAGAATAAGCTTCTATCCGGGAAGCCCCCAGGTATAATGACGTACATGTTCAAGGATGTGTACATCACAGGTGCATGGTTTAGCCGTGCGGAAGCTTTAAGGCTTAGAAAAAAAGAAGAACGAAAAGAGAGAAAAAAAATAAAGAAAACAACAGGGAGATGGAGTTAAACGAATAGTTTGGCGCTAGGCATAGAATCTTCGGAGTCTGGCTGCGTTCCAGGGGTTCGGCTCTAGGCGATTTTCTGATGCAACACATAGGCGGTATGCTCCTCCAGTGAGAACTTCGTCAATGATGAAGGGACCTTCCCACTTGGGCTTGAGTTTGTCCCTTTTCTTCTCCGGCAAGCGTAGAATGAGTTCACCAACATTATAAGTCTTGGCCCGTACTTCTATGCTTTGATATCTGCAAGCCTATTGTTGATAAAATGCGGAACAAGCTTTTGCAACATCGCGCTCTTCCTCCAGGGCGTCTAGGCTGTCCTGCCGATCAAGCTCAGCCTCTCTCTCTTCGTACATGCGCACTCGAGGTGAGTCATGAATAATATCGCAGGGCAACACAGCCTCCGCGCCATACACCATGAAGAAAGGTGTATATCCAGTAGTGCGGTTGGGCATGGTCCACAGCCCCCAGAGTACGGAGTCGAGCTCCTCAACCCAATGCTTGTCTGATTCTCTCAAAGACTGCACTAGTCTAGGTTTGATGCCGCTCATAATAGGACCATTGGCCCGTTCGACTTGGCCGTCTGTTTGCGGGTGATAAACAGAGGCATAATCGAGCTTAATGCCCAAATTAGCACGCCAAGTTTTCACCTCATCGGCTGTGAAATTGGAGCCGTTATCGGTGATGATGCTATGTGGAACACCATAATGGTGCACCACGCCGGATATGAATTCTATCACTGGCCCCGCCTCGACCGTTTTAACTGGTTTGGCCTCTATCCACTTAGAGAATTTATCCACCATGACCAGCAGATACTTTCTCTTATGGCTTCCTCCTTTAAGGGGTCCGACCATATCGAGCCGCCAGACCGCGAAAGGCCAAGTGATGGGGATCGTTTGTAGAGCGGTGGGGGGCAAATGGCTTTGGTTGGCAAAGAGCTGGCATCTGACGCAACATTGGACCAGGTCCTGTGCATCTGCTCGGGCCGTTGGCCAGTAAAAACCTATACGGAAGGCCTTGCTAACAAGGGCCCGCGCTGCAGCATGGTGCCCGCCGAAACCGGCATGAATTTCAGGCAAGAGCTGCCGCCCCTCTTCCTCGGAGATACATCTTTGAAGAACTCCGATAGCGCTTTTCTTGTAGAGCTCTCTGTCGTGGACCATGTAGGCCTTCGAATGCCAGACAATGCGGCGAGCCTCATTCTGATCCTCCGGGAGTTCTCTCCTATTAAGGTAGGCCAAGAAGGGTTCGGTCCATGGGGCAATGACTGCCATGATGAGATGGGACGACGGTGTTATTTCGGTGGTTGAGCCCCCGATGATATCGTTATGTTCGAAATCTGGGGTTGTGTTCGGATCCGCACTTGTGTTGCCGCTCTCCCCTTGCCACACAACAGACGAATTAAAAAGCCTTTCCAAAAAGATGTTAGGTGGGATGAGGTCGCGCTTAGCGCCAATGCGAGCAAAGACGTCCGCCACTTGATTACTTTCTCGAGCCACGTGATGAAACTCGAGCCCCTCGAACCAAGCCGACATTTTTAGGACGACATTGCGTTAAGCCACCATCTTCGGATCTTTGGCATCAAAATCTCCATTTATTTGAGATATTGCAAGGTTTGAGTCCCCGCGCACTTCCAGGTGTTGTATGCCCATGGACACAGCCATCCGGAGACCATGCAATAAGGCCTCGTATTCGGCTGCGTTATTGGAGTCTGTGTATAATATTTGGAGCACGCATTGGACTATGTCTCTAGTGGGGTACGTTAAGACGACGCCCACTCCTAATCCTGCCAGCATTTTGAAACCATCAAAATACATAACCCAGTTGGAATATGTGTCGTACTCTTTAGGGAGTTCGGCCTCTGTCCATTCGGCGACGAAGTCTGCCAGTACTTGGGATTTGATGGCTGGACGCGGTTCGTATGTTATGTCGAATGGAAGGAGCTCAATGGCCCATTTGGGTATCCGGCCCGTAGCATCGCGGTGTTTATTATATCATTGATTGGTACTTCGGAAGCCACCGTGACAGAACATTCTTGGAAGTAGTGTCATAGCTTCTGGGATGCCATGAAGACTGCGTATGCTATCTTTTGATAATGAGGCATACCGGGGTTTGCATGGTGTGAGGATGGTGGATATGTAATATACCGACTTCTAAAGTGGGAATTTGTGTCCGTCCTGCAATCGCTCAACGACAAGCATGGCGCTCACCACCTGGCGTGTTGCCGATATGTATAATAACATGGGTTCGCCGACGTTCGGTGTGGCCAGGATTGGGTTTCTCGCAAGAAGGGTTTTTATTTCTTCCAATCTGGTTGTTGCCGCATCCGTGCACTCGAAGTGATCAGTGCGCCGGAGGAGGCGATACAGTGGCAATGCCTTTTCTCCTAATCTGGAGACAAAGCGGCTTAAAGCTGCCACACATCCTGTGAGCTTTTGGACCTGTTTATTGTCCGTTGGCGTAGCCAATTGTGACAAAGCTCGGATTTTGGCTGGATTTGCTTCAATTCCTCTATTGGAAACGATGAAGCCCAACAGCTTACCGGCAGGGACGCCAAAAACACACTTTTCCGGATTGAGCTTGATGTCATATGCACGGAGGTTGTCGAATGTGAGACGTAAATCGTCTATTAGTGAGTCGACGTGCCTAGTTTTAATGACGATGTCGCCCATGTATGCTTCCTCTGTCTTGCCTATCTGTTTCTCTAGGCATGTTTGAATCATGTGTTGGTAGGTGGCCCCAGCATTTTTGAGCCCGAAGGGCATGGTGTTGAAGCAGAATGGCCCATATGGGGTAATGAATGCCGTTGCAGCTTGATCGGACTCCTTCATTTTGATTTGGTGGTATCCAGAATATGCGTCAAGGAAGCACAATGAGTCGTGTCCTGAAATGGCATCAATAATCTGGTCTATGCAGGGGAGGGGGAAGGGTTCCTTTGGGCAGGCCTTATTGAGGTCTTTGAAATCGACGCACAAGCGCCAGGATTTATCCTTCTTTGGCACCATCACCAAGTTTGCTAGCCAGTCCGGGTGTTTTATTTCTCTATTGAATCCGGCCTCGATTAGCTTGGCTAGCTCCTCCCCCATAGCTTGATGTTTGGGTTCGAAAAAGTGCCGCAGTGTTTGCTTGACCGGTTTATATCCCTTCAATATATTGAGGCTGTGTTCGGCCAATCTGTGTGGGATTCCTGGCAAATCAGAAGGGTGCCAGGCGGATATATCCCAGTTCTCGCGCAGAAAATCTCGTAGCGCGGTGTCGACCATTGGGTCTAGTTGTGCCCCGATAGATGCTATCTTCTTGGGGTCCGTGGATGGACTTGGAATTTGACTATTTTTTTTGCTGGTTTGAAGGAGGTGGATTTGGGTCGTTTGTCCAGGATTACATCATCCCTATCCACCATGGAGCGTAATGCGGTTAATTCTTCGGCTGCGAGGGCTTCAGATAATGCTTGAAGGGCCAGGGATGCGGTTTTATTTTCGGCGCGGAGTGCTATGTCTGGATCACTAGCAAGAGTGATTATGCCGTTGGGCCCAGGCATCTTGAGCTTCATATACCCATAGTGAGGTACAGCCTGGAAGCATGTAAATGCATCTCGCCCCAATAGGGCGTGATATCCACTATTGAAAGGGGCCACTTGGAAGGTTAGTTCTTCGGTCCGATAGTTCTCCGGTGTGCCGAATACCACGTCGAGCGTGATTTTTCCCGTGCATTGCGCCTCCCTACTAGGAATAATTCCTCGGAAGGTCATGCTACTTTGCTTGATGCGGCTCCTGTCTATTTCCATTTTACTGAGTGTATCCTCGTAAATGAGGTTTAGTCCGCTGCGGCTGTCCCTGAGAACCTTGGTGAGCCGAAAGCCATCCACGATCGGACTGAGGACCTAGGCGGCTGGTGCCCTGATTGTCCTGAATGTTGGTTCGTCATCGGCATTGAAAGTTATGGCCGTGTCGTTCCAAGGGTTTGTTGCTGCGATTTGGCAGACTTCGACGAGGTCGCGGAGTGCCCTTTTGCGCTTATTGTTTGAAGCGAAAGTCTCGAAGACCGTCAATACTATGAGGTCGTCGTCTTCTGGGGGATATTGCTCTAGGTTATTTTTGGTGAGGATATCCTCGCCTCTCTTGGCCACCCGCCGGAGTATCCAACATGCTCTAAGGCTGTGTGTTGATATAGTATCCAGTGTTGTGTGTAACTTGCATGGTCCATCGAGCCATCCCTCCAGAACGGTTCTGTGTCCCGTAACGGGCTTATATTTCTTTATGATTGGGCCGAGCGTGCCACGAGTGTGCGTCCTTTTCACCTGAACGAGGGATTGGGTGGAAACCGGCGGTTCCCAGTGAGCTGCCTGAGTTTCCTAGGCGCTTTCCATTGCGCAGTACTTGTATACTATGGTTGCCAAGTCTGCGAAGCATGATATGCGATGATGGTCGATGGCGTTGAGGATTCCTACATCCGTGCAATTGCTGCAGAACGCTGAGATCGCGTCTCCGTTGTGGCAATCTTCAATCTTATCATTGACAAGGAGGAATCTGGCCCAGAAGTGGTGGAATGTTTCCAGAGACTGCTGCCGTATGCCCATGAGAGTGCTTATATCTGGGTGGGTGGCTGGTTTGAAATCCAAACCCTGACCCAATTTAGGATCCGGAGTTTGAAGAACTTCAGGATTTAGTAGTTCGGGCTCCGGGATGTCAATTAATTTTTTGGGCTTGTCGTCCGATCCTATGTTTGGAGGACAAGACATGTCTTTCTGCAGGTAGGTGTTCGGCTCTTCAGGCTCAGAGATCCGAACGTAGTTCGTCCTCAATATAGAGGAAGAGTTGTCGTCTTGCTCCTCTACTACCGCTATTTGATGGGTGATCGGCAGAGTTTTAATTTCTCTCTGGTCGGGTTTAAGCCCAATCCGATCGTAGTCTGTGGCGACCCCCAGGGCAGCGATGTGATCTAGGAGCTTGTTTAAAGATGACAGCTCCGCCGGATCCATCTGCTTGGAGTACTTGGAGTCAACATGGAGGGGATTTTTGATGACCCGAGAAGTCATCGTCGGCTTAATGGCCGAACGGGCGGTCATGATGAAGCCGCCCAGCCGGAGGGTTTGGCCTGGGACCAGTGTTCCTCCGGAGGTGACGTTGTCCTTGAGAACAAGGTGAGCCATCGATCCTATCTTTTGATGTCATAGCGGAGCTCTCAATGAAAGCACCAATGTCGGTGTCAAAACCGGCGGATCTTGCGTAGGGGGTCCCGAACTATGCGTCTAAGGTCGATGGTAACAGGAGACAAGGGACACAATATTTACCCAGGTTCGGGCCCTCTCTATGGAAGTAATACCCTACTTCCTGCTTGATTGATCTTGATGAATATGAGTATTATAAGAGTTGATCTACCACAAGATCGTAATGGCTAAACCCTAAAATTCTAGCATGTCTGACTATGATTATGAGGATATCTATATACGGACCTAGCCCTCCGGTTTATATAGACACCGGAGGGATCTAGGGTTACATAAGGTCGGTTACAGAGAAAGGAACCTTCATATTTGGACGCCAAGCTTGCCTTCCATGCCAAGGAGAGTCCCATCCGGACACGGGTAGAGTCTTCGGTCTTCGCATCTTCACAGCCCATGAGTCCGGCCCATGTCCAATAGGTCAGACGCCCGAGGACCCCTTAGTCCAGGACTCCCTCAACTATCTCTACTTCTTAGTGATAAAGTAAAGCAATTACATGGCGATTGCATTTCATACAATAAAGCGACAACCATATGGCTCCTGCCAGTTGGCGATGACTGTTACAAAACATGATCATCTCTTACAAAAATTTATATCTCATCACATCTTAACCATATCACATCACAACAAGCCCTGCAAAAACAAGTTAGATATCCTCTACTTTGTTGTTGCAAGTTTTACGTGGCTGCTACGGGCTTCGAGCAAGAACCGTTCTTACCTACGCATAAAAACACAATGATTTTTCTGTCAAGTGTGATGTTTTAACCTTCAACAAGGACCGGGCATAGTCAAACTCGATTCAGCTAAAGTTGGAGAAACAGACACCTGCTAGCCACCTATGTGTGAAGCACGTCGGTAGAACCAGTCTCATGAACGCGGTCATGTAATGTCGGTATGGGCTGCTTCTTCCAACAATACCGCCGAATCAAAGTAAAACATTGCCGGTAAGCAGTATGACTATTATCGCCCACAAATCTTTGTGTTCTGCTCGTGCATATAACATCTACGCATAAACCTGTCTCGGATGCCACTGTTGGGGAATGCAGTATTTCAAAAAAATTCATACGATCACGCAAGATCTATCTAGGAGATGCATAGCAACAAGAGGGGAGAGTGTGTCCACGTACCCTCGTAGACCGAAAGCGGAAGCGTTTAGTAACGCGGTTGATGTAGTCGAACGTCTTCGCAATCCAACCGATCCTAGCACCGAACGTACGGCACCTTCGTGTTCAGCACACGTTTAGCTCGATGGCGTCCCTCGATCTCTTGATCTAGTTGAGGACGAGGGAGAGTTCCATCAGCACGATGGCGTGGCGACGGTGATGATGAAGTTACCGGCGTAGGGATTCACCTAAGCACTACGACGATATGACCGAGGTGTGTAACTATGGAGGGGGGCACCACACACGGCTGAGAGAAGACTTGGTGTACCTTTGGGGTGCCCCCTCCCACGTATATAAAGGGGGGAGGAGAGGTGGTCGACCCAAGGGGGGCGCGCGCCATGGGGAGTCCAACTAGGATTCCCAATCCTAGTTGGAGTCCCCTTCCTTTCCAAGAGAGGGAAGGAGGAGAGGGGAGAAGGAAAGAGGGGGCACCGCCCCCCTCCCTAGTCCAATTCGGACTGGCCATGGGGCGGGGCCTCCCTTGTGGCCCTTCTCTCCTTTCCACTAAGGCCCATGAACTTCCCCCCCCCCCCGGGGGGGGGGGGTCCGGAACAACCGGTACTCCGAAACTTATCTAAAACGACCCGAACCATTCCGGTGTCCGAATGTAACCTTCCATTCTATGAATCTTTACCTCGACCATTTCGGGACTCCTCATCACGTCCATGATCTCATCCGGGACTCCAAACAATCTTCGGTCATCAAATCACATAACTCATAATACAAATTGTCATCGAACGTTAAGCGTGCGGACACTATGGGTTTGAGAACTATGTAGACATGACCGAGACACATCTCTGGTCAATAACCAATAGCGGAACCTGGATGCTCATATTGGCTCCTACATATTCTACGAAGATCTTTATCGGTCAAAACCGCATAACAACATACGTTGTTCCCTTTTTCATCGGTATTTTACTTGCCCGAGATTCGATCGTCGTTATCATCATACCTAGTTCAATATCGTTACCGGAAAGTCTCTTTACTCGTTCCATAATGCATCATCCCGTGGCTAACTCATTAGACACATTTCTTGCAAGGCTCATAGTGATGTGCATTACCAAGAGGTCCCAGAGATACCTCTCCGATACACGGAGTGACAAATCCTAATCTCGATCTATGCTAACTCAACAAACACCATCGGAGACACCTGTAGAGCATTTTTATTATCAGTCGGTTACGTTGTGACGTTTGATAGAGCACAAGGTGTTCCTCTGATATTCGGGAGTTGCATAATCTCATAGTCATAGGAACATGTATGAGTCATGAAGAAACAAATATCAATAAAACTAAACGATCATTATGCTAAGCTAATAGATGGGTCTTGTCCATCACATCATTCTCTAATTATGTGATCCCGTTCATCAAATGACAACACATGTCTATGGCTAGGAAACATAACCATCTTTGATTAACGAGCTAGTCAAGTAGAGGCATACTAAGGACACTCTGTTTGTCTATGTATTAAGTTTTTGGTTAATACAATTCTAGCATGAATAATAAACATTTATCATGATATAAGGAAATATAAATAACAACTTTATTATTTCCTCTAGGGCATATTTCCTTCACGTGATGCCTACACCAACTAGAGAGGAAGCAAATGATAATGATCATGAAGCTTCAGATCAAGTTGTTACTGAACCTCGTAGGTCAACAAGAGCACGATCTGCACCAGAGTGGTACGGTAATCCTCTTCTGGAAGTCATGTTATTAGACCATGGTGAACCTACGAACTATGAAGAAGCTATGATGAGCCCACATTCCGACAGATGGCTTGAGGCCATGAAATCGGAGATAGGATCCATGTATGAGAACAAAGTGTGGACTTTGGTGAACTTTCCCGATGATCGGCAAGCCATAGAGAATAAATGGATCTTCAAGAGAAGACTGACGATGATGGTAATGTTACTATCTACAAAGCTCGACTTATCGCAAAAGGTTCTTGACAAGTTCAAGGGGTTGACTATGATGAGACTTTCTCACCCAGAGCGATGCTTAAGTCCGTCCGAATCTTGTTAGCAATTGTCGCATTTTATGATTATGAAATCTGGCAAATGGACATCAAAACTGCATTCCTTAATGGATTTCTTAAATAAGAGTTGTATATGATGCAACCAGAAGGTTTTGTTGATCCTAAAGGTGCTAACAAAATGTGCAAGCTCCAACAATCCATCTATGGACTGGAGCAAGCATCTCGGAGTTTGAATATATGCTTTGATGAGGTGATCAAAGCATATGGTTTTATATAAAATTTCGGTGAAGCCTTGCTACTTCTTGAGCTTGTATCATTTTTCCCTTGAAGAGGAAAGGGTGATGCAGCAAAGTAGAGATAAGTATTTCCTTTAGTTTGAGAACCAAGGTATCAATCCAGTAGGGGACAACACACAAATCACCAATACATGCACAAACAATCAAACACTTGCACGCAATGCGATAAAGGGATTGTCAATCCCTTCATGATCACTTACAAAAGTGATATCTGATAGAGATAGATGAAACTAAACAAAAGATAAAGTAAATATTTTGGGGGTTTTGGTTTATAGATCGGAAAGTAAAAGATTGCAAAATAGTAGATCGAAAACTTATATGATGGAAAATGGACCCGGGGGCCATAGGTTTCACTAGAGGCTTCTCTCAAGATAGAAAATAATACAGTGGGTGAACAAATTACTGTCGAGCAATTGATAGAAAAGCGCCAAGTTATGACAATATCTTAGGCAATGATTATGAAATATAGGCATCACGTGCGTGTCAAGTAGACCGACTCCTGCCTGCATCTACTACTATTACTCCACACATCGACCGACTCCCGCCTGCATCTAGAGTATTAAGTTCACGAAGAATAGAGTAACGCTTTAAGTAAGATGACATGATGTAGAGGAATAAACTCAAGCAATATGATGTAAACCCCATCTTTTTATCCTTGATGGAAACAGTACAATACGTGCCTTGCTGTCCCTACTTTGTCACTGGGTGAGGACACCGCAAGATTGAACCCAAAGCTAAGCACTTCTCCCATTGCAAGAAAAACCAATCTAGTTGGCCAAACTAAACCGATAGTTCAAAGAGAATTACAAATATATCAAATCATGCATATAAGAATTCGGAGAAGATTCAAATAATATTCGTAGATAACCTGATCATAAATTCATAATTCATCAGATCTCGACAAACACACCACAAAAGAAGATTACATCGGATAGATCTCCAAGAACATCGAGGAGAACATGGTATTGAGAATCAAAGAGAGAGAAGAAGCCATCTAGCTACTAGATATGGATCCGTAGGTCTGAGGTAAACTACTCACGCTTCATCGGAAGGGCAATAGAGTTGATGTAGAAGCCCTCCGTGATCGAATCCCCCTCCGGCAGGATGCCGAAAAAGGCCCCAAGATGGGATCTCACGGGTACAGAAGGTTGCGGTGGTGGAAAACTGTTTTCGTGGATGCTTCTGGAGGTTTTGGAAATATATGTGAATATATAGGACGAAGAATTAGGTCAGGGGAGTCACGAGGGGCCCACAAGGCAGGGGGCGCGCCCTACCCCCCTGGGCGCGCCCTCCACCCTTGTGGCCACCTCGTGGCTCCTCTGACTTGCACTCCATCTCTCCTGGGTGTCTTTTGGTCCAAGAAAAATCATCGTGAAGGTTTTATTCCGCTTGGTATTCCTTTTCTACGAAGCTCAAAAACAAGGAAAAACAGAAACTGACACTGGGCTCTAGGTTAATAGGTTAGTCCCAAAAAATAATATAAAATAGCAAATTAATGCATATAAAACATCCAAAGCAGATAACATATTAGCACGGAACAATAAAAAATTATAGATACGTTGGAGACGTATCAAGCCTGTATTTACAAGAAAGTGAGTGGGAGCTCTGTAGCATTTCTAATATTATATGTAGATGACATATTATTGATTGGAAATGATATAGAATTTCTGGATAGCATAAAAGGATACTTGAATAAGAGTTTTTCAATGAAAGACCTCGGTGAAGCTACTTATATATTGGGCATAAAGATCTATAGAGACAGATCTAGACGCTAAATAGGACTTTCAGAAAGCACATACCTTGACAAAGTTTTGAGGAAGTTCAAAATGGATCAGTCAAAGAAAGGGTTCTTGTCTATGTTACAAGGTGTGAAGTTGAGTCAGACTCAAAGCCCGACCACTGCAGAAGACAGAGAGAAAATGAAAGTCATTCCCTATGCCCCATCCATAGGTTCTATTATGTATGCTATATATGTTGTGTACCAGACCTGATGTGTGCCTTGCCATAAGTCTTGCAAGGAGGTACCTAAGTAATCCAGGAGTGGATCACTGGACAGCGGTCAAGAACATCCTGAAGTACCTTGAAAATGACCAAGGATATGTTTCTCGTTTATCAGGTGACAAAGAGCTCATCGTAAATGGTTATGTTGATGCTAGCTTTGACACCTATCCGGATGACTCTAAGTCACAAACCGGATACATATTTATATTGAATGGTGGAGCTGTCAGTTGGTGCAGTTCCAAGCAGAGCATCATGGCGGGATCTACGTGTGAAGCAGAGTACATAGCTGCTTCAGAAGCAGCAAATGAAGGAGTCTGGATGAAGGAGTTCATATCTGATCTAGGTGTAATACCTAGTGCATCGGGTCCATTGAATACCTTTTGTGACAACATTGGAGCAATTGACTTGGCGAAGGAATCTAGGTTTCACAAGAGAACCAAACACATCAAGAGAAGCTTCAACTCCATTCGTGAACAAGTCAAGGATGGAGGCATAGAAATTTGCAAGATACATACGGATCTGAATGTAGCAGACCTGTTGACTAAGCCTCTTCCACGAGAAAAACATGATCATCACCAAGACTCCATGGGTGTTAGATTAATTACTATGTAATCAAGATTATTGACTCTAGTGCAAGTGGGAGACTGAAGGAAATATGCCCCAGAGGCAATAATAAAGTTGTTATTTTATATTTCCTTATTCATGATAAAGGTTTATTATTCATGCTAGAACTATATTGATCGGAAACCTTAATACACGTGTGAATACATAAACAAACACCTGTCGCTAGTAAGCCTCTACTAGACTAGCTCGTTGATCAAAGATGCTTAAGGTTTCCTAACCATGGACATGAGTTGTCATTTGATAACGAGATCACATTATTAGGAGAATGATGTGATGGACAAGACCCATCCGTTAGCTTAGCATAATGATTGTTCAGTTTTATTGCTATTGCTTTCTTCATGCCAAATACATATTCTTTCGACTATGAGATTATGCAACTCCCGGATACCGGAGGAATGCCTTGTGTGCTATCAAACATCACAATTTAACTAGGTGATTATAAAGATGCTATACTAGTATCTCCAAAGGTGTTTATTGAGTTGGCATAGATCGAGATTAGGATTTGTCACTCTGAGTATCGGAGAGGTATCTCTGGGCCCTCTCGGCAATACACATCATAAGCTTGCAAGCAAACAACTAAGGAGTTAGTCACGAGGTGATGTATTACGGAACAAGTAAAGAGACTTGCCAGTAACGAGATTTAACTAGGTATGAAGATACCGACGATTGAATCTCGGTCAAGTAACGTACCGATGGACAAAGGGAATTACATATGTTGTCATAACGGTAAAGATCTTCATAGAATATGTAAGAGCCAATATGGGCATCCAGGTTCCGCTATTGGTTATTGACCGGAGAGGTGTCTCGGTCAGGTCTACATAGTTCTCGAACCCGTAGGGTCCGCATGCTTAACGTTCGATGACGATATAATATTATATGAGTTATGTGATTTGGTGACCAAATGTTGTTCGGAGTACCAGATGAGATCACAGACATGACAAGGAGTCTCAAAATGTCCGAGAGGTAAAGATTGATATATAGGATGATGGTATTCGGACACCAAAAGTGTTTCGGGGGGTATCGGGTACTTACACTACAAAAAAATACACTTCCGTGATGATACGTGTTTGTCACAGTAGGTCGCTTTTTTTGTCATGCATGTACATCCATGCCAAATTTATGACAGAATCAAGATAGTCATACCTGTGCTGTCGTAGAAGTATTCCATGACATTACCAAAATTATCATCACGGAAGTGTCCACTTCCATGACGATAAATCGCGCGTCACAGAAGTGCTTTCGTCAAGGGTGACCGACACGTGGCATCCACCGTAACGGAATGCCGTTAAGCTACCGGGTCGGGTTTTGGATCCGATAACCCGTTAACAGCCCCGACCAATGGGGATTTTCCACGTGTAAAATCATCATTGGCTAGAGGAAACACGTGTCGGCTCATCGTCGGGACAGATGTCATCCACTCACTAGATAGAAGGCGCCTATGATACGTCGACACGTGGCACAGCCCAACAAGTTTAAATGGGCCGGCCCAACTAAAGGCCCACAAGATTTCACGGACCATAATGGGCCGGCCCAGCTAAAGGCCCACGAGATTTTGTGGACCATAATGGGCTGGCCCAGCTAAAGGCCCTCAAGATTTCGCGGGCCATAATGGGCCGGCCCAGGTACATGCCCACAAGATTTTTGTGTGTCATAATAGGCCGGCCCAGGTAAAGGCCCACAAAATTCTTTCGGATCATAATGGGACGGCCCAGCTAAAGGCCCACGAGATTTCGCCGACATTAATGGGCCGGCCCAGCTGTAGGCCCACAAGATTTTGAGGACCCTAATAGGCCGGCCCATTAACTGGCTGTCATGTTTTGGGCCAAATGCCGGCCCATATTTGATATGGTCTATTAATGGCCTGCCACGCTCCGGGCCTAATAGTGTCCCATATGAGATCCGGCCCGTTAAAAGCCTACCATGTTCTGGGCCAAATTACAACCCAGATCAGGTCCGGCCCTTTAAGAGGTTTTGGGCCTAATTATGGCCCATATCAGATTCAACCCGTCAACTGGACACTATACTTTTGGGCCCACTTGCTAAAGGCCCACTTAGTAATTGGCCTGATATTAGTTTTGGCCTATTAAGAGCCCGTTTAACATTTCGGCCCTATATTAATTTCAGCCTGTTAAAAGCCCATCATATAGTTGGGCCTAACTACGTCCCGTTTGCATCCGGCCTGCTCGCAGCCGATATCTGATTGGGCCAAACAAGGACCGAGACAATTTTTCGGCCTGTTAAAAGCCTGTGATTTGATTCGCACAATCATGGGTCGGGGTTCATTTCGGGCTGCTGCCGGCCCATGAGTTGATCGGCACGTTTCAGGCCCAATCAACATCGTGATTGCATGACGACCCGATTATGTACCGTAATTTTACGGTTTGGCCGGTTTACTGCGAAGACAAGATATATATACAGTAAAATAACTACAGCATCGTGAATAAGAAAAAACCTATACTATACAATAAAGAAATTACGGCATATTACATCCACTGGGCATCAAAGTTCGCCACTATGATAATAAAGCACAAGCAGACAACACATTACATACACTAGGCATCAAAGATCGCCACCAGTGCAAATAAACACACCGACAAAATAATATACAAAACCGACAGCACTTCAATAGAGTTCAAGAAAGGTTAGCCCTGCTTGTTCAACACTTATATCTTCCCCACTCTGAAAGATAAACAAGCAGACAGATGACATGTTTTGCACATAAAAGTATCAGTGCTTACAATTCATCACATTTCTTACTGACGAATAAAGTGACACAGTTTAAATTTGCATTAACACAATATGGTATTGTTCAGGTCAAGACATGGCAGGAAATGACATTGTGAAGGAGTTGGCAGCTTCACAACAACACTGGATTACAGATCAAGAACTCATAAGTATCAATGGTTAGTGTGCTATCAATTTATACCATTTCAGATTGGCAAATAAAGAGATGGTTTAAATAATAGTAGAATGATATGACATTTTTCATAGTTAAGACATTGCAGAATATGACATTGTGCTGTAGTGGGTAGGTTCACCACACCACTGGATTACAGATGAAGAACAGAAGCATACATGCAGTGCAAAAGAAGATCACTTGCTTTGTATAGTTTAATTTACATGGTATGAAGAAGGAACTTGGTTGTACAACTGAAAACTTAAATTGAGAAAGGACGAACTTTTGTTTATGAACTACATATAATAAACTTTAAACAAGGAATTTGATGCAAACACCAAAAATAAACAGCTGTTGCAGTCATGCCTAACCAAATATATACAACAAAGTTTCAAGGCTTGAGATGGACAAACTTACATTATTGGTGAAGGCAGGCTCTATAAAGG
>NC_041390.1:177395227-177432261 GCF_002162155.2 Triticum dicoccoides
AAAAGCATTGCCGTTATTCTACATTTTGTTAAGAGTAAATATAGATGTGATAATATATGAAAAAATGGAGAATATTTAAGATAAGATGAAGAGTGATGCTACATAACCAAGTAGCTATAAATGTAAGTGCAGCGATACAGGAAAAAGGTACAGCCAAGAGCAATGCACAGCTAAACTTCTTCAGTACCAACCTTATGGTAAGAGTAAATATAGATCTGATGTGTAGAAAATGGAGGGAAAAGGAAAATAAGCTGCAGAGTGATGGTACATGAACAACTACCTGTCATTATAAGTACACTGATAAAGGACAACATGTACTTACAAGAACAATGCAGAGCTAAAAAACATTGGCATTGGATATATTCTACACTAATGTAACCATTCATACAGATCAGATAATTTGGAGCGAACAATTGATAAGCAAGCTATCATGCATACTGCTGTCACATAATGAACCAGGTATGTATGCAAGTACAGTGATACAGGACAACAGGTACTAACAAGAGCAAAGCAGCGAGCATCATATTTGAGATATCATGTCGTTCTTGTCAAACCAGAATTCTTATTCGAGCAGATTTCCTGCAAAAAAGATCCGTAAGGCACATGCGGAAACGTAGAAGTTCAAATTGTCATGTGATTTCATAGACAGTACCTCATCCTGGGAACGAGACCAGTGCATAACATGGTTTTCCATTCAATGTCTTCTAAATTTAGCACAGGAGACTTCACCAGGAATTCGTTTATAGACTTGCCATCAAAGTGTGATTTCCTCAGGTAACACCGATACTGCTGCAATGCTTCCTTGAAAAGCACAAGCAAGCTTTGCTCGTCATGACTATCCAGATTGGCCCTCGCATAGTTACAACAATGTAATGTAAATCTTTGATGTGTTCAATCAGCAGAAAACAGGAAAATAATAGCCATGAATAATAGCACTTACACGTAAGTTGGACAGGAAGATGTGAAAATGGTGTTTGTCTTCACAATAATCTTCCCATGATGGTAATATATGGACGTAGTCCCTAACAACATTGAAAGCATTGTCTTTTAAAGTGGGAATAAATGGAATGGGGTTCCAATCTGCAGGAATTGGCCGTCTCTGCAGTTGGGATAGGTCTTTGGCCGGTGGACTTGTTGTACTTTTTGCTGGAGTGGGATTTTTCTGTGGTACAACTGGTGCTATGGCAAATGAAATCGGTATACCTTTTGCTAGAGTGCAGGTCCTGTGTGGTGGGACTAGTGGTGTGGCCAGTGAAGTATGGGTACAGTCTGCTGGAGTCAGTCCTACGTTTTGTGTCACTGGTTGTACAGCCAATATAAGTGGGGTGCTATCTGATTTCTCCGGCACCACCATGTTTTTCAAGGACTTTGCTGGCGCTCCTTCAGGTTCGGCAATCACCCTCTTCCTTTTTGATGTCTGATGCACAAGAACATCATTTGAGTGAAAAAACATGGTATGATGACAGATGGAATATGTATTGATAATGGATGTGTTGGAAATATGCCCTAGAGGCAATAATAAATTGATTATTATTATATTTCCTTGTTCATGATAATCGTTTATTATCCATGCTAGAATTGTATTGATAGGAAACTCAGATACATGTGTGGATACATAGACAACACCATGTCCCTAGTAAGCCTCTAGTTGACTAGCTCGTTAATCAATAGATGGTTACGGTTTCCTGACCATGGACATTGGATGTCGTTGATAACAGGATCACATCATTAGGAGAATGATGTGATGGACAAGACCCCATCCTAAGCATAGCACAAGATCGTATAGTTCGTATGCTAAATCTTTTCTAATGTCAAGTATCATTTCCTTAGACCATGAGATTGTGCAACTCCCGGATATCGTAGGAATACTTTGGGTGTGCCAAACGTCACAACGTAACTGGGTGGATATAAAGGTACACTACGGGTATCTCCGAAAGTGTCTGTTGGGTTGGCATGAACCGAGACTGGGATTTGTCACTCCGTGTGACGGAGAGGTATCTCTGGGCCCACTCGGTAGGACATCATCATAATGTGCACAATGTGATCAAGGAGTTTATCATGGGATGATGTGTTACGGAACGAGTAAATAGACTTGCCGGTAACAAGATTGAACAAGGTATCGGGATACCGACGATCGAATCTCGGGCAAGTATCGTACCGCTAGACAAAGGGAATTGTATACGGGATTGATTAAGTCCTTGACATCGTGGTTCATCCGATGAGATCATCATGGAACATGTGGGAGCCAACATGCGTATCCAGATCCCGCTGTTGGTTATTGACCGGAGAGTCATCTCGGTCATGTCTGCATGTCTCCCGAACCCGTAGGGTCTACACACTTAAGGTTCGGTGACGCTAGGGTTATAGAGATATTAGTATGCGGTAACCCGAAAGTTGTTCGGAGTCCCAGATGAGATCTCGGACATCACGAGGAGTTCCGGAATGGTCCGGAGGTAAAGAATTATATATAGGAAGTGCTATTTCGGCCATCGGGACAAGTTTCGGGGTCACCGGTATTGTACCGGGACCACCGGAAGGGTCCCGGGGGTCCACCGGGCGGGGCCACCTGCCCCGGGGGGGCACATGGGCTGTAAAGGGTGCGCCTTGGCCTATATGGGCCAAGGGCACCAGCCCCAAGAGGCCCATGCGCCAAAGGGACAAGAGGAGGGGAGAGTCCTAAAGGGGGAAGGCACCTCCGAGGTGCCTTGGGGAGGATGGACTCCTTCCCCCCTTGGCCGCACCCTTCCTTGGAGGAAGGGGCAAGGCTGCACCCTCCCCCTCTCCCTTGGCCCTATATATAGTGGGGGGAAGGGAGGGCAAACATACATGAGCCCTGGCGCCTCCCTCTCCCTCCCATGACACATCTCCCTCCTCCCGCAGCGCTTGGCGAAGCCCTGTTGGAATCCCGCTACTTCCACCACCACGCCGTCGTGTTGTTGGATCTCCATCAACCTCTCCTTCCCCCTTGATGGATCAAGAAGGAGGAGACGTAGCTGCTCCGTACGTGTGTTGAACACAGAGGTGCCGTCTGTTCGGCGCTAGGATCATCGGTGATTTGGATCACGACGAGTACGACTCCATCAACCCCGTTCTCTTGAACGCTTCCGCTTAGCGATCTACAAGGGTATGTATATGCACTCTCCTTCCCCTCGTTGCTGGTTTCTCCATAGATAGATCTTGGTGACACGTAGGAAAATTTTGAATTATTGCTACGTTACCCAACAGTGGCATCATGAGCTAGGTCTATGCGTAGTTACTATGCACGAGTAGAACACAAAGTAGTTGTGGGCGTTGATTTTGTTCAATATGCTGACCGTTACTAGTCCAATCTTGATTCGGCGGTATTGTGGGATGAAGCGGCCCGGAACAACCTTACACGTATGCTTACGTGAGACCGGTTCCACCGACAAACATGCACTAGTTGCATAAGGTGGCTGGCGGGTGTCTGTCTCTCCCACTTTAGTCGGATCGGATTCGATGAAAAGGGTCCTTATGAAGGGTAAATAGCAATTGCATATCATGTTGTGGTTTTGCGTAGGTAAGTAACATTCTTGCTAGAAACCCATAGCAGCCACGTAAAACATGCAAACAACAATTAGAGGACGTCTAACTTGTTTTTGCAGGGTATGCTATGTGATGTGATATGGCCAAAGGATGTGATGAATGATATATGTGATGTATGAGATTGATCATGTTCTTGTAATAGGAATCACGACTTGCATGTCGATAAGTATGACAACCGGCAGGAGCCATAGGAGTTGCCTTTATTTATTTATGACCTGCGTGTCAACTTAAACGTCATGTAATTACTTTACTTTATTGCTAAAGCGTTAGCCATAGTAGTAGAAGTAATAGATGACGAGACAACTTCAAGAAGACACGATGATGGAGATCATGATGATGGAGATCATGGTGTCATGCCGGTGACGATGATGATCATGGAGCCCCGAAGATGGAGATCAAAAGGAGCAAAGTGATATTGGCCATATCATGTCACTATTTGATTGCATGTGATGTTTATCATGTTTATACATCTTATTTGTTTAGAACGACGGTAGTAAATAAGATGATCCCTCATTAAAATTTCAAGAATGTGTTCTCCCCTAACTGTGCACCATTGCTAAAGTTCGTCGTTTCGAAGCACCACGTGATGATCGGGTGTGATAGATCCTTACGTTCACATACAACGGGTGTAAGACAATTTTACACATGCAAAACACTTAGGGTTAACTTGACGAGCCTAGCATGTACAGACATGGCTTCGGAACACAAGAGACCGAAAGGTCGAGCATGAGTCGTATGGTAGATACGATCAACATGAAGATGTTCACCGATGATGACTAGTCCGTCTCACGTGATGATCGGACACGGCCTAGTTGACACAGATCATGTAATCACTTAGATGACTAGAGGGATGTCTATCTGAGTGGGAGTTCATAAGATGAACTTAATTATCCTGAACATAGTCAAAAGGTCTTCGCAAATTATGTCGTAGCTCGCGCTTCAGTTCTACTGTTTAGATATGTTCCTAGAGAAAATTTAGTTGAAAGTTGATAGTAGAATTATGCGGACTAGGTCCGTAAACTGAGGATTGTCCTCATTGCTTCATAGAAGGCTTATGTCCTTAATGCACCACTCAGTGTGCTGAACCTCGAACGTCGTCTGTGGATGTTGCGAACATCTGACATACACATTTTGATAACTACATGATAGTTCAGTTAAACGGTTTAGAGTTGAGGCACCGAAGACGGTTTTGAAACGTCGCGAAACATATGAGATGTTTCGAGGGCTGAAATTGGGATTTCAGGCTTGTGCCCACGTCAAAAGGTATAAGACCTCCGACAATTTTCTTAGCCTGCAAACTAAGGGAGAAAAGCTCAATTGTTGAACTTGTGCTCAGATTGTCTGAATACAACAATCGCTTGAATCGAGTGGGAGTTGATCTTCCAGATGAAATAGTGATGGTTCTCCGAAGTCATTACCACCAAGCTGCTAGAGCTTCGTGATGAACTATAATGTATCGGGGACATATATGATGATCCTTGAGATATTCGCGATGTTTGACACCACAAAAGTAGAAATCAAGAAGGAGCATCAATTGTTGATGGTTGGTGAAACCACTAGTTTCAAGAAGGGCAAGGGAAAGAAGGGATACTTCATGAAACGGAAAATCAGCTGCTGCTCTAGTGAATAAACCCAAAGTTGAACCCAAACCCGAGACTAAGTGCTTCTGTAATAAGGGGAACAGCCACTGGAGCAGAATTACCCTAGATACTTGGTAGATGAGAAGGCTGGCAAAGTTGATAGAAGTATATTGGATATACATTGTGTTAATGTGTACTTTACTAGTACTCCTAGTAGCACCAGGGTATTAGATACCGGTTCGGTTGCTAAGTGTTAGTAACTCGAAATAAAAGCTACGGAATAAACGGAGACTAGCTAAAGGTGAGCTGACGATATGTGTTGGAAGTGTTTCCAATGTTGATATGATCAAGCATCGCACGCTCCCTCTACCATCGAGATTGGTGTTTGCGTTGAGCATAGACATGATTGGATTATGTCTATCGCAATACGGTTATTCATTTAAAGAGAATAATGGTTACTCTGTTTATTTGAATAATACCTTCAATGGTCTTGCACCTAAAATGAATGGTTTATTGAATCTCGATCGTAGTGATACACATGTTCATGCCAAAAGATATAAGATAGTAATGATAGTACCACCTGCTTCTGGCACTGCCACTTAAGTCATATCGGTATAAAACGCATGAAGAAGCTCCATGTTGATGGATCTTTGGACTCACTCATTTTTGAAAAGTTTGAGACATGCGAACCATGTCTATTGGTGTATATGCATGAAGAAACTCCATGCAAATGGACTGTTTGGACTCACTTGATTTTGAATCACTTGAGACATGCAAATCATACCACATGGGCAAGATGACTGAAAGCCTCGTTTTCAGTAAAATGGAACTAGAAAGCAACTTGTTGGAAGTAATACATTTTGATGTGTGCAGTCCAATGAGTGCTGAGGCGTGTAGTGGATATCGTTATGATCTTACTTCACAGATGATTTGAGTAGATGTTGAGTACATTTACTTGATGAATCACGAGTCTGAATTATTGAAAGGTTCAAGTAATTTCAGGGTGAACTTGAAAGATCGTCGTGACAAGAGGATAAAATATCTATGATCATAGAGATGAATATCTGAATTACGAGTTTGGCACAGAATTAAGACATTGTGGAAATTGTTTCACAACTAATACAGCCTGGAACACCGTAGTGTGATGGTGTGTCCGAACATCATAACTGCACCCTATTGGATATGATGCATACCATGATGTCTCTTATCGAATTACCACAATAGTTTATGGGTTAGGCATTAGAGACAACCACATTCACTTTAAAAGGGGCACCACGTAATTCCGATGAGATGACACCGTATGAACTATGGTTTAGGGAAACCTAAGCTGTCATTTCTTAAAAGTTTGGGGCTGCGACTCTTATGTGAAAAAGTTTCAGGCTGATAAGCTCGAACCCGAAGCGGATAAATGCATCTTCATAGGACACCCAAAACAGTTGGGTATACCTCCTGTCTCAGATCCGAAAGCAATAAGGGATTGTTTCTGGAATCGGGTCCTTTCTCGAGGAAAAGTTTCTCTCGAAAGAATTGAGTGGGAGGATGGTGGAGACTTGATGAGGTTATTGAACCGTCTCTTCAACTAGTGTGTGGCAGGGCACAGGAAGTTGTTCCTATGGCACCTACACCAATTGAAGTGGAAGCTTATGATAGTGATCATGAAACTTCAGATCAAGTCACTACCAAACCTCGTAGGATGACAAGGATGCGTACTACTTCAGAGTGGTACGTAATCCTGTCTTGGAAGTCATGTTGCTAGACAACAATGAACCTACGAGCTATGGAGAAGCGATGGTGGGCCCGGATTCCAATAAATGGCTCAAGGCCATAAAATCCGAGAAAGGATCCATGTATGAAAACAAAGTGTAGACTTTGGCAGAACGGCTCGATGGTCGTAATGCTATTGAGTACAGATGGATTTTAAAAGGAAGACGGACAATGATGGTAAATGTCACCATTAAGAAAGCTCGACTTGTCATTAAGATGTTTTCCGACAAGTTCAAGAAGTTGACTACAATGAGACTTTCTCACTCGTAGCGATGCTAAGATTATGTTGGAATTATATTAGCGATTACTGCATTATTTATGAAATCTTGCAGATAGGATGTCAAAACATAGTTTCCTCGACGATTTTTGAGGAAAGGTTGTATGTGATACAACCGGAAGGTTTTGTCAATCCTGAAGTATGCTAATAAGTATGCAAAGCTCCAGCAATCCTTCTGAGGACTGGAGTAAGCATCTCGGAGTTGGAATGTATGCTTTGATGAGATGATCAAAGATTTTGGGTGTATACAAAGTTTATGAGAAACTTGTATTTCCAAAGAAGTGAGTGGGAGCACTATAGAATTTCTGATGAATATATGTTGTTGACATGTTGTTAATCAGAAATGACGTAGAATTTCTGGAAAGCATATAGGGTTATTTGGAAAGTGTTTTTCAATGGAAAGCCTGGATTAAGCTACTTGAACATTGAGCATCAAGATCTATAAGAATAGATCAAAACGCTTAATGGTACTTTCAAATGAGCACATACCTTGACATGATCTTGAAGGTGTTCAAGATGGATCAGTCAAAGAAGGAGTTCTTGCCTGAGTTGTAAGGTATGAAGTTAAGACTTAAAGCTCGACCATGGCAGAATAGAGAGAAAGGACGAAGGTCGTCCCCTATGCTTAAGACATAGGCTCTACAGTATGCTCTGCTGTGTACCGCACCTGAAGTGTGCCTTGCCATGAGTCAGTCAAGGGGTACAAGAGTGATCCAAGTATGGATCACAGGACAACGGTCAAAGTTATCCTTAGTAACTAGTGGACTAAGGAATTTTCTCGATTATGGAGGTGGTAAAAGAGTTTGTCGTAAAGGGTTACGTCGATGCAAGCTTAACACCTATCCGGATAGCTCTGAGTAGAGAAACCGGATACGTATAATGGAGCAACAATTTGGAATAGCTCCAAGTAGAACAGTTATTTGAAATGGCTCCAAATATAGCGTAGTAGCTGCATCTACAAGATGACACAGAGATTTGCGAAGTACATACGGATGTGAAAGATTCAGACCCGTTGACTAAAACCCCTCTCACAAGCAACATGATCAAACCCAGAACTCATTGAGTGTTAATCACATAGTGATGTGAACTAGATTATTGACTCTAGTAAACTCTTTGGGTGTTAGTCACATGGGGATGTGACCTTGAGTGTTAATCACATATCGATGTGAACTAGATTATTGACTCTAGTGCAAGTGGGAGACTGTTGGAAATATGCCCTAGAGGCAATAATAAATTGATTATTATTATATTTCCTTGTTCATGATAATCGTTTATTATCCATGCTAGAATTGTATTGATAGGAAACTCAGATACATGTGTGGATACATAGACAACACCATGTCCCTAGTAAGCCTCTAGTTGACTAGCTCGTTGATCAATAGATGGTTACGGTTTCCTGACCATGGACATTGGATGTCGTTGATAATGGGATCACATCATTAGGAGAATGATGTGATGGACAAGACCCCATCCTAAGCATAGCACAAGATCGTATAGTTCGTATGCTAAAGCTTTTCTAATGTCAAGTATCATTTCCTTAGACCATGAGATTGTGCAACTCCCGGATACCGTAGGAATACTTTGGGTGTGCCAAACGTCACAACGTAACTGGGTGGCTATAAAGGTACACTACGGGTATCTCCGAAAGTGTCTGTTGGGTTGGCACGAATCGAGACTGGGATTTGTCACTCCTTGTGACGGAGAGGTATCTCTGGGCCCACTCGATAGGACATCATCATAATGTGCACAATGTGATCAAGGAGTTTATCACGGGATGATGTGTTACGGAATGAGTAAAGAGACTTGCCGGTAACGAGATTGGACAAGGTATCGGGATACCGACAATCGAATCTCGGGCAAGTATCGTACCGCTAGACAAAGGGAATTGTATACGGGATTGATTAAGTCCTTGACATCGTGGTTCATCCGATGAGATCATCGTGGAACATGTGGGAGCCAACATGGGTATCCAGATCCCGCTGTTGGTTATTGACCGGAGAGTCATCTCGGTCATGTCTGCATGTCTCCCGAACCCGTAGGGTCTACACACTTAAGGTTCGGTGACGCTAGGGTTATAGAGATATTAGTATGCGGTAACCCGAAAGTTGTTCGGAGTCCCGGATGAGATCCCGGACGTCACGAGGAGTTCCGGAATGGTCCGGAGGTAAAGAATTATATATAGGAAGTGCTATTTCGGCCATCGGGACAAGTTTCGGGGTCACCGGTATTGTACCGGGACCACCGGAAGGATCCCGGGGGTCCACCGGGTGGGGCCACCTGCCCCGGGGGGCCACATGGGCTGTAGGGGGTGCGCCTTGGCCTATATGGGCCAAGGGCACCAGCCCCAAGAGGCCCATGCGCCAAAGGGACAAGAGGAGGGGAGAGTCCTAAAGGGGGAAGGCACCTTCGAGGTGCCTTGGGGAGGATGGACTCCTTCCCCCCTTGGCCGCACCCTTCCTTGGAGGAAGGGGCAAGGCTGCGCCCTCACCCTCTCCCTTGGCCCTATATATAGTGGGGGGAAGGGAGGGCAAACATACATGAGCCCTGGCGCCTCCCTCTCCCTCCCATGACACATCTCCCTCCTCCCGCAGCGCTTGGCGAAGCCCTGTTGGAATCCCGCTACTTCCACCACCACGCCGTCGTGTTGTTGGATCTCCATCAACCTCTCCTTCCCCCTTGCTAGATCAATAAGGAGGAGACATCGCTGCTCCGTACGTGTGTTGAACACGGAGGTGCCGTCCGTTCGGCGCTAGGATCATCGGTGATTTGGATCACGACGAGTATGACTCCATCAACCCCGTTCTCTTGAACGCTTCCGCTTAGCGATCTACAAGGGTATGTAGATGCACTCTCCTTCCCCTCATTGCTGGTTTCTCCATAGATAGATCTTGGTGACACGTAGGAAAATTTTGAATTATTGCTACGTTACCCAACAGGATGGGCATGGAATCTCGACATATATAATGAGTAAACTAAGAAGATGGCAGTGCAACAAAGTAGAATAAATGCAAGACAACATATGCAAGATACCCGCAATCAATAAAACATTGCCAAATTAGAACAGGCACCTTGATGGGTGAATAGGACAGGCCATCTGCCTTTGACTCCTCTAGGTTAGAATAGTCATTAGGATGATATTCTGAACAAGAATCAACAGGTGGGGAGCATATGAGTTTCATTACATCCAGAATGGCACTCAATGCCTTGGTGCCAATTTTGTAAGTCATTGCAGTGTTTAGCTTCAACAGTGGACTGCTGCTAGTGCGACACAAAGCAGCTACACAGATCATAGTGTAGATATAACGGCAAAACCTTAAGCATCAGAGTAAAATCAGCAAAGTGGAACTTGCTGGAATATATGTGCTAGTATTGCCGGTACGGCTAGAAAGGCTTTGGATACCAGCTCTCTTCAAGTGAAGGTGTTGTACTGTTAATATCAATGTAACTCTCAAAGGCGACACAGCTCCCCGCATTTCCTTGCTATTCTTATAGGATTCAAGTGGGCAGGCCACTACAAATCCTATTCCTATGTTTACAAGATCCTATGAATCAAAGAGGCTCAAAGTGTACATCACAACCGACCGTATAGACCTCTACACTGCAAATGTCCCTGCTCATCTTCAGTACAAGGAACATACTGTACTACTATCATACTCCCTCCGTTCCAAAATATAAGTCTTGGTAGAGATTTCCACTATGGATCACATACAGATGTATCCAGGTACATTTTAGAGTGTAGCTTCACTCATTTTGCTCCATATGTAGTCCATGGTGGAATCTATACAAAGACTTGTATTTAGGAACGGAGAGAGTACATATTAAAGAAGAACGGAAGAGGAACATGGTAAAGAAGAGCAAGCAGATTTTGGATAATAAAATGTTGGTTACGCAGTGCCCACACATGATGAACCAGAGCACATTAAGAATGCAACTCCTAGCTATCTCTCGACCATTTCAGGCGGTTGGATGAAGATCCTACGTCTCCTAACCCTTCTTCTTCCTTGTCTCTGATTCTTCCCATACAGAACACCGCACGGGCCACCGGCCGGACCACCGGCCCTCACCGCCTGTGTTCCTCCACCACCCCCACCCCAACCCCCACCCGCGTCAAGTTTTCTTCATTCGGTGAGGCCCCACAACCACCCGAGCCCCTTCGATCGCACCGGCAAACTCCAGCGAGCTCTGAAAATTAACTGACCCAATTTTGAAATTTAGTCTACTGCGATTTAACTAGTGTGGAATATAAAAGGGGAAAACCATAAGCATTGCGAGTATGGTGTTGAGCGTGCCATGGCGGATCTGAAGGTGCAAACCGGACAAAGGCAACTTTGCAACCAAGATAAGAAATCAGAGTAAAGTAGTGGCGATCTATTTTCTTGCTGTGATAAATAAGTTGAGCAGATACGAAAGAGTACCGCCTCTGGTGCGGTGCCGTGTAGGCATCTGCTGAGAATTTGATGGTGCTACGGTAGCGATGGCTGTCGGCGGCATGGAAGCAGATCTAAGAGGGTAGACGGTGGCGACGGGGCGCGGTGGACGAGACGGTCGTAGGAGCGGCGCTGGCAAGGTGGACAACGGCGGGGATGAAGCGAGAGGACGGGATGCAAGGATCCCGGTCCGAAGCTGTGGATGAGAGAGGTCGATCTCTTGTAATGGATGGCGACGTTGGGGTATCAGCTCTGGCATGGTGGAGGAGGACGGCGGTGGATGGGGTGGCGGACGGCGGCGGACGGAGGAGGGTGGGGTGGAGAGGGTGTTTTGGCGCCCACGGAGGACGAATGGGGAAAAGGGAGGTAGAGAGGAAGGGGGGAACCATGTATTCGGGCGCGCTTGTCTCAAATGCGAGGAAATTTACAAACTTAGCCCCTGTTTCAAATTTCTACTACATCATAGCAAAACACTAGTCGGTCGGGGATAGGATGGTAATCTCACATACACCGAATATTTGCCGACGAGAGTTTGTTTTTGGCGCCCACCGTGTATGAATATGAATCCCGGAGGGAGTCGATTTCGGCCGAGGACACACTATGTTTTGGCGCCCACCGTGTATGAATCCGGGTGAGAGGCGGTTACGTCACGTTTGGGTGAAATTACAAACCTACCCCTATCGAAACCTATAGAAATCCAGCATATAGGCTTTGTGTGGTAGGGATAGGCAGTAGTGATTTCCATTTCGCAGATTTTGGTATTGGGCGGTTACTGCAACTTTCCCCACTTCGTTCAAATTTTGCAGAGTGCACGTTTACCGTGCCAACTCAATTCGAATCCCGTTTGT
Source organism: Triticum dicoccoides (assembly GCF_002162155.2). Classification (NCBI taxonomy): domain Eukaryota; kingdom Viridiplantae; phylum Streptophyta; class Magnoliopsida; order Poales; family Poaceae; genus Triticum; species Triticum dicoccoides. Next base: position 177,407,688 of record NC_041390.1, read on the forward strand.
ATTCTATTTTTTTCTGGGCGGGATTCATTTTCAATTGGAATTATATTCTATATACATCATTATATATATATATATATATATATATATATATATATATATACTTTCAAAAGCACAACAAAGAATTCTGCTCCTTTATATGTATAATATGATCTACAAGTACAACGATCTTGAAATCTTAAGGTTGAATTCGAATTTTTTTAACCAAATTATGTTCTACTAAAATGTATGGATCAGTAATATCTACATATTAAATAACATGGATGTGCGTGAATTCATATGAGTATGCATGTTTGATAGATCAATTTTGGTTCGAGTATGGATTACATGTATCATCATCTCGAATTCAAATATTTGAATCCCTTTTTTGTTCACTCCTTTCACTCCCATCTCTCTCGCATGCATGCTCCTTCAGGTAGCTATCACTCTCTTTTCTCTAGCTCACTCGCACGCTCACTTCATGTTGCTCCTATCCTCGCAAACATGGTCTCTCGACGTCTCCCTTGAGAAGTGTCACACTCTCCCTATCGTTATAAATTACATGGTTTTCATTATCTCTCACGTCTCTACTGTTCTCTGGTATCACTCGGTACCTAAGCTTTCTTTTTCACCGCCAAACACACAGTCTCCACTCGTCTTTCACTTTGTCTTTCTCTCTATGGGATTCTCTCACACATCCTATATGTCTCTACATATGACTCATACCACTAAAATTACTCTCTCTATCTCTCCTGTAGACACAACATTTGTTGCGGTCTCCTTTTCGTCTCCATCCCAGACTGACATTATTCATTTGTTTACTGATCAGACAACCCCGACTACCGTCTCCTCTCTCTCTCACAGACACACATGCACAACTCCTACCACTAAAATGTGAATGGAAAATGAGATTTTGTTATACCCAAACAAAAAAGGACTGGAGGGAGTGATTTCTATGACACGGATGCGACCTCTCATAGCGCCGGCATTGAACCAGCGCGCCATCCAAGAGGGCTGCACTCGCTGCAGGCCCGGCTGAGCATGCCTCCTCGCTGCGTGCAACCAGCTTAGGACTGCCCCGCCTGCCTTCATTGAATCCGCGCGTGTGCCGGCAACACATCCTTCCACGAACCGGCAGGAATTTTAGAACACAAAAAATGACTACAATATAATTAATTTATGCATGGTCTTGACTTGTTGTGCTCGCACTAGTAGCAGGAACTAGTAGAGGATTTTCTTTATTTATAACTATCCTCACATTTTTTTGGCTTTGAAGTGAATCATGGTTGTGGACATCATGTATGAATGTGCAGATATCTGTGAACATGAGTTTGATGTGGAAGTTGAACTTGGAATGTCGGGCTTGCGCGTGAACTATACCATGTCCAATGCTTCGTCTGTTATTGTTTGGAAAGTAATTTCTGTTATTACATGACCTGAAAAAAAACATTTTGTGCCACATCAGTAGATGCACGGACACCACAACAGGCATGCTGACTGGATAAACATTTGAACCTAGCTATTATGAAGGAAATTTTGTACTGACAACAATTTTAGATAGCAGGAGATGCCTAGCCTGCTCTGCCTCTGCTAGCTTATTTCTGGCTTCTTCCATCTCTTCTTTGGCTTGGGTGAAGAGAGCATCTGATTGCTCTTTTCGCTTCTTTAGGAACTCAGCTACATTCTCAAGGGCTTCTGCATGCTTTCTTTCAGCCTTTACTAATGCCACGAGGACACGAACAGCTGACGACTCCACCTGGCTTGTGTGTAATCCAGCATCATCTGGGAATTTGCACCTTGTGTCTAATCCAGCATCATTAGGGAACTGGCACCTTGTGTGTAATCCAGCCTCATTTTGGAAACATGATCTCGAGGTTGACCATACTTCCCTCCTCGCAGGAACTGCATCCTGACATGAAGTTACTTCTTTTTTAGATCAATACTCAGAGCAACCTAGATCCATTTAGTAGAAGCCAGATTAACAGAACTCGGAGAATTGAATTCAAAAGGAATAAATAAATAAAAATAGACTACAAGGTGAGAACACCCACTTCCTACATCAAGCTAAAAACGAAAGCATTAGGACGATTAAGACTCTTCTTATTACACATCGAAGAACACCACGCTTAAGAGAAACAGAAACTACAACATATACACATCAAAGAACACGAGGCTACACGAAAGTAATTGAAAGGGTGTTACTTACCAAAGCTCATTTTACCGGTTTGGTGCAGCTCCTCTTTAACTTGCCACGCTCCTTGAAGATGTCTCGATTATCCCATGTTTGATCTTCATTGCTCCTCTGCATGTTCGCGCTCGTGGTTTTAAAATCTCAACATGGCAAGAAAAATATACTACTAGTAATACCCGTGCATCTTGTGGGCAACATTAAAGCACTCGTCTGCCATGTTAGAGCATCTCCAACAAGATAAACTACTCATACAAATGCATCTTGATGTGTGCAATGCATGGTCATTTTGCTAGTTCTAAAAACCTTTCCATCATTTGCCACACTACTGGTTGCAGATGAAAAACCTACCCAAGCACAGCGCGGTACAGGAGCGATGCACAATTACAAGCTGATATTTTGTTGGACAATGGAGGCTATAACCGGTTACTTTTATGGGAACAATAGCACCCAGGAAATTTGAAGGGTAGGTATGAACAAAATTGGAACTGCACATGTACTGCTAAGTGATTCAATACACACATTACCAATCAAGGAGGAGAACGATGGTCGCGGCAGCCTCTGTGAGTCATGGTCGGCAACGGGAGTCAGTTCATTGTCCATGACGGTGGTACTTCTGCGATTGGCGTCAGCTTCCGGGAAGCAGATACGAGACCGTGGAAGACAATGCCAGGGAAGAGGCTCCGTGTACGACGACGACGGTGGACCGGCTCCAGTGCGGCGTACGAGGTCGTCAATTAGGCAGATGCGCTGCGGTGGACGAGTGCGCTGATGTAAAGGGGAGGAGCACGAAGGCTGCGGTGCCATGGAGAAGTCTATTTTGCGGTGGGGATAAAATTGGGGAGTATTCAGGTGTACTACTCTGGGTGCCGGGGTGGGGTTGGCTAGGTAGGGTGAACCTGAAGTTATGAAAACAGCCCCCTACCAAGCATCATCCGTAGGCCTGTTCCGAAGGCTATGATGGTAACTTCCCACTGCTCGAATCAGGGTCGCAGGAGATTTTCCCGCCGACCTCAAAATTTTGTGACACTGGACTCCCCATGTGGCGTGTTGAGTGATTCGGCTAAGCAACTAGCGAGTAGTAGTAGTAAACTCTGCATATTAGGTTTGACCGAAGTCAAACTTCCTAAAGTTTGACCAAGTTTATAGAAAAATATAAACATTTACCATAACAAATATGTATGATGTGAAAGTACATTCAATAATGAATCTAATGCTATTTATTTGTTATTGTATATGTTAATATTTTTTGTTATAAGCTTTTTGAGAGTTTACAAAACTTGACTTTGACCAATGCTAATACGCGAACTTAAATAAAAACGGAGGGAGTACACATTTGTTTTCTTAGTTTGTAGTGAACTAATCATTTGTTGAAATTGTGAAATAAATATATTAGGCTATTGACTTCGAATGTAATGGTCTATACAATTTAATAGTTACAATCATTGTCGAATCCCAAGATGTATACAAGGTCTATAGTACTTCACAACATGCTCAAACTCACATAATCCTAGTCAAATGAGAATCTAAATGCATTTCATAGTTATTACTTTGTAGGATGCAACAAGAACAACCATAACTCTACATCAGCCTTTATAGAAGCAACATTTTGACATATCCCAATGTGTGAATGAAACGTGTAGAGGGAGCTTTTGAATATGGAGCAGGTAGGGAGGGAAAGATTGTATGTATGTGGACGAGAGAGTAGGAGACAAACCTAACGAGACAGAGAGAGAGAGATAGAGAGAGAAAGAGAGAGGAAGAAGTTAGGTCTATGAGAAAGATGCATACATGTAATATACATGAGATGCATGTGCATCTGGATTGTGTATACGTGGAAGGAGAAGAGACAACATGTTTGATGAGAGAGCAGGAAAAACATGGACGAGAGGGGAAGGATCTTGTGGGTTGAGGGATTGAAAATTTTGTGCGGGGAGAGAGGGATTGGTAATTTTGTGCAAGAGAGAGAGAGGGTGGGGGAGGAGTCAGTCAGCCGTCGTCACATCACCCTGCTTCCAAATGACCCCGCATTCTCTAGCGCGGTGTGGTCGCCGTCTTCGATCTGCTCGTTTCCCTCTTTGTAGATTGAGGTGTTGTGCATGTTGGGGTGCAAAGAAGCACAAGCGAGAGTGGTCGCCGTATAACCTTGGATGGGGATGAATTGTGTGCTCGGGGGAGTGTGTGTGTGTGTGTGTGTTGTGATGCGTCTCTCTCTCTCTCTCTGTGTGTGTCAGATATTGAGAGAAAACAAACCTAAGGAGAGAAATGGGTATTGACGAAGAGATTGTGCGGGCCTTGAGGTGGGCAGGGGCCGGGTAAGGGTGTCAAAATGTGCGCGTTGATGCATGTGTTGCATGCAACCGTGTGAGGGACGACAAATCGAGAGAGATGGTTGTTGTGTTACGGATGCTCCTCTCTCTGTCTCTCCCTCTCCCTCTCTCTCTCTCTCTCTCTCTCTCCCTCTCTCTCTCACACACACAAGTAAACTAGAAGACCGTTCTCTCATGTATACACAACATATCAGCATTTGTCTATGTCTCACTCATGCCTGATCATTTGCACATTCACACCTCTCTATGTCTGTATCACACGCACACCGTCTCCACATTGCCCTTCTGCCACAACACACATATGGACACATACACACGTTCTCTCTCAGTCACACACACAAAATCAGTATTAGAAAAACTAGGGCGCACCTAAAACGTTCAAATCCAAATAAACATGAACTGGAGCTAAATTCAAACATATGGAAATATTGCAGCATCAAGAACTTTCACAGGAAAAAAAGTTGAGTAATATTCGAGGATTGTTTTCACACACACAAAAAGGTTCGGTGGATGTCCTTCGAGCGCGACATGGTGACGCACCGTTCGATCGACCGCGCGGCCACGGTTCACGCATTTGCACAGGATTCCATATTGTGGCCGTGGTACTAAGGCTGGTCACAATGGGCAAGAACATAAGCTAGTAACTAATAAAAGTGCTGCCTAAGTCTAATGTTTACGTGTACTAGTACGGTTTTCTTTTAAGTTTGACCAACCTTATATATAAAACTAAAGTAAGCTCCCACATGCGCACTCATCAATATGCCGCCGCCGTTGCGCATGCCGGTGCCCGCCTGCTCCGGCCAACAATTTCTCGCCCATCACCGTTGTGTCGCCGCCATCCCTGTGCCCTGAAGCCAAAGGCTCGCCCGCTCACGTCGTCTTTAGTCCCTCCTCGTGATGCCGCCGCGCTGCCAAGCACGCGAGCAGCTGGTGGAGCCGCGTCTATGCACGCAGCGTACGAAGAGGAGGACGAGCACGTGCTCCAGCATGCCGGCGAGGAGGAACTGGCGTGTCATTGTCATCTCTGCCCGCGCGGAGGAGGCGCGCATGTTGGCTGTCGCGGGGGAAGCCGGTCGTGCGCGCGTCGAGCCCGCAAACCGGGTGCGGACATCGAATCTACCTTCAAGACCTTGAATGCCACGTGGATCCTGTAATTTGAAGGAGCAATTTGGGTCAGTCGACTCATGTGAGCCATTTGATGCAACATGGATGGCTAGAAGGGCTTCTTCCACCTCTTCTGCCGTCTTCTTCCTTCGCTCCGTCGAACTTCTTTCACAAATCGACTGACCCAAATTATACTATTAGTACGAACGTATTAAGTACAGTAGGAACATGAAGATATGAGCAGTAGTACCAACTGCAAGAAGAACAGTAGTAAGACATAGTACTAGTACTACTGTACGTACTAAAGAGTTCAAATAACGAGAAAGAACATAAACATAGGGGCTGTTTGGTTCCTAGCCACACATTGCCACACTTTGCCACACCTAACGTTAGGCAAGTTTGACCAAGTTAGGTAGGTGTTTGGTTCTAGCCACACTTGAGACAAGGGATTTTTATGAGCAGTGAACCCCACATGTCATAGACACAAAAAGTGTGGCAAGATTCCCTTAGGCAAGCCAAAGTATGGCTAATAATTTGAGCAACTCAAGTAAGGCAAGTGTGACAAATGTGGCAAAAATCATGTGGCAACATATGGCAAAGATAGTCACAATCCAAACAGCCCCATAGTTCTGCTGGGGCCTCAGCAAACACACCCTTGAAAATAAACTAATAAGCAACTAGTCTGCTTGACACTGCAGTAGAACCAGCATGAGCGACGGCACTGCCACCAACTTGGAGTCTGAGTCCACGTCCTCGACTTCGTCCTCGTCCCTCTTCCTCTTCCTCTTCGCTGACGCTTCTTTGCTTGAACCAGACACTGGGCTCTGCTTCTTCATCCAACCCTTGTAGATATTTAAACAAAGGTAGGCATCCATTGCTACGTACAGGATGTGATCTTCATCTAATGTCTTCGACTCCCATGCATGATGAAACTCGTGATGAGGTTTCTTCAGTTTAGCGTACGAAGGATCAATCATGGATGCTGCCAGGATCAGCATTGAAGGTTGAGAGGAGGACACCAGGCTTGCCTTCTAGAGATCGAAGGGCTGGCCTACAACTAGACCTATCCGACGCAGGACGTCACTACCGTTCTTAAAGCCTACGGTAATGAATTTCACCCTTTTGTCCTTGAGGAAGTTCTTAAAATCCTGGCACTCAACGTCGGCATGGCATATGTGGTGGACCAAGCAAACGTTATATACGCAAACCTGGATCACGACGGGCTTCTTCCTCTCTTCGTCCTTTAGATCCTTCTCTCGTCCCAGGACTGTGGTGTACTCAACATCTAGCCCAGCACCCACTCATCCGTTGAACTGTTGAACATGCGTAGGAAGCAAGCAAGCCATGCTTTCACCATCTCGGATCCACGTGTGTAGATGACGATGAACTGATCGCCGGTGATGGCTCTAACCTGGTACTCAGCGGCGACCATGGAGATTTGGGAGGCCATGGATTTTGGAGGAGGGTTAGGAGAAGTTGAACTGTTGTACCCTGCAAAAACAACTGGGAGCAAACTTGTAACATCCCAAATTTTGCAATTTGGAATGCTATACACTAGATCATCATGCATATCATATTTTCTTGCATTTTGGTTGATCCTAGAAATTTCACGCAACTCAAGGACCCTCGGAGAGAGTTGGAGATTTGGTTATTTTCATATTTGAGAGTTTTCTCGAATTTGAAAAGGGGATCATTTGATTTATTTATTTCATCTTCAATAATTTTTCCGATATCAAAATATAAGAGAGGGAATAATATGACTTTCCCAAAATTGAGGAAAAATGAAGAATTAATAAATAGATCAAGTTTTGGTTTTGCCGGAGTTTTATTTGCATTTTATTTGGATAGGGAAAAATGCGTGTTTTAAAAATTGCATTTTAGGTCCGGAGAAAAGTTCATTTTGTTCGACTCATTTTTAGAAGTCGGGGAAAATTTACTTTAGAATTTTGGAGTTCGTTTAGTTTTCTTTTTCTTTGTTTTTCTGCGCGTGGAATTATTTAAAAAAAACCCGCAGGCCAGCCGGGCCAAAGGCCCAGCCAGCCGGCCGCCCCAGCCTCCAGTGCGCTGCGCGCCAGGCACAGGAGCGCAGGCCGCCACCTCGCCTCTTGCTCTAGCCGAATCCTAGTAGGATTCTTAGCCCCCTTTCCTTTGTTTCGTTTTCCTTTTTCCTCTCCTTTTCTTGTCCCCTACCCCAAGTCTCCTCTCCCCTCACCAATATAAATACCCCAACACCCCCCTCTAAACCCATCAAATCAAACCCCAAGCCCTCCACCGCACCCCACCCCGCGCCCTACACCGCCACCGCGCCACCCCACACCCGCGCCACCCCACACCCGCGCCGCCGCACCTTGCCCACGCCGCCACCGCACCTTGCCCACGCCGCCGCCCTACGCCCCGCCACGGAGCCTCTCACCGGAGACCTCGCCGGAGGTTGCCCCGCGTCTCTTTTCCTCGGATTATTTTCTTCTAATCGTTCCGATTCTTTTCTTCTCTTCTGATTCGTTTTCTAGATCGGTTTTTCGTTTCGGTTTTCTTCTCCGAAACCCTAGATCGGATTCGTTTTCTTTTCCGATTTAGTTGCCTTTGGACCGTTCGCCGGACCATTCGTCCTAACGAACGTGATCACTGAATTCTTCTAGGTTAATGAACGTCCGTTTGTTTAACAATTCTTGATTTTCTTTCTGTCGGATTTATTCCGCGATCGCGATCTCAGATCCGATCTTCTTTCTAGTCTTTCTTTTCGCTCGTTTATCGGAATCAGGTGATTCAAGCGCCTGGAGTTTCATTTCGAAACCGCCGCTCCATCTAATCAACTTAAACAAGTTTTTGCCCCGGTAAAATTTGACCTAGTTTCAACTTGCTAGAACCGAGTTGTTTTCTTCCGCCGTTTGTTTTCCGTTTCTTTGTTCGGTTCGTTCTTTCTTTGCAACCGGAGTTCTTAAATTGAACTTTCTGGTTCGTTCTCTTGTTCGAGTTTTACCTGTGCATTATATGAGTACTTATTGTGTGCTTGTTGTTTGTCTGCGATAGATCACCCGGATTGCGCCGCTTGTTACTTCGAAACCCTAGGTCTCGCGGATCATCAGCAAGGCAAGTAACACTTTTGATCATACCTTTTCTACAACCCATGTTTTATTGCATTAGATCAATCCTCGCACATTGCATGACTAGGATCTAATTAAATTGTGGGTTGGGAAGTAGATGAGGTAGTACCTATCACCTGTTTTCTTTATGAAACCTTGGGAGTTACTTCTACGTTTGCTTATTATGCCATGCTATGCTAGTAGACGTGGATTGGGTGAGTGATATTCCATGACAGATGTGAGTTGATAATTTTAATGGTTTATCTAAGGTGGCAACTTGAACACACATCTGGGTGGATTGAGGCACCTGATGTCTATCAGGACTTGCCTGTTTTTTTTTTGGACCGCCACCCAGGCTCAAAGGGATCATAAGATCTTTCATGCTAGAAACTTCCGTCTGCAGCCACAAGCCATTATGGGCTCTGGCATAGTGGATTAAGTTGTGCGAACTCTTAAAGTGGTAGACTAGCAGATGTAGGGGATGTAGGTGTACCGGTCTACCCGATCGTAAGGTGCTAGCGCCTCTGAAAGACTGTGTCTCAGTCATCCGTTTCTCAAACACCATGTAGTGCGAGAAATCCAACGGAGGCGATCGAGTCTTGTGGGGAAAAGTGTGCAAACCTCTGCAGAGTGTATAAACTAATCATGATTAGCCGTGTCCCCGGTTATGGACAACTTGAGTATCTAGTACTTGAATATCATGTGAATCTCAACATGTTACTTCTAATTAATGTTGTTGGGTTTTAATTGTTCACTTAATTGGGATCGGAATGCTGTCAACCATTCTCGATGTTTAACAACCACCATGATAGTTAAATAAATTTATTCCTTTGCAGTAGGGAAAAACTGGCTTTATGCAAAACTGTAACCATAGAGCTTTCCACCAGCCATATATGCATATAGTATAGCTGTTTCATTCCATTACTCTCTATGTGTTACTTTGCCAGCATATTCCATGTGCTGACCCGTTTTCGGGCTGCAACTTTCATGTTGCAGACTTTTCAGACGACGAGTAAGGTGTTTAGGTCGTGGTCCTATACTCAGTGATGCCATTGGAGTTGATGGACCCATTTATCTTCCGAGTCTTCCGCTGTTATCCTTATTAGATGGCCTTAAGCCATACTTATTGTAATAAGTTCTCTTTTGAGACAACGATGTAATAAGTGTGTGATTGCCACTCTGCTATAAATCCTTCGATGTACTGTGTGGTGTCAGCATTACTGATCCAGGGATGACACCTGAGCAAAGAGCACTTGATCCATTCGGGTCGGGTCGCGACAGAGATGGTATCAGAGCACACGCTGACTGTAGGACACAACCACTAAGTTAAAGCCATAGATCACCATTCTCTTCTCATTTTCTAACTCCTCATCTTTTCTACTCTTTTAGGATGACGCGCGCGAAGATTAAGTACGCTCAACCGGATGAAGGCACACCATTTGGATTTCACCTGAAGGAAGTCACCAAGTACCTGAACATTGGATTACCAAGCTTCATGGAAACCTTCAACGCCACTCTGCCTGAAGAGGAGCGCTGGAAGATTCAAGCTCACGTTCCGAGAAGGACATTCGCGCCAATCACGAAACCCATAGATAGTGTTTTCAATGCACCAACCTGGAGTCTGGGAAGGAGCATGGCAGCTCATATCACCATAGGATGCATTGGAGAAGTCTACCAAGAAGACCTCAAGGACACTATCTACCAGATTTGCGGACGCCGAGATGAACAATGGGAGTTAGTCAACACCAAGAAGGATAGATCCATTGCATCTTTCGTCCAGGAGTTAAACCAGCACATTCGGCGCCACGAGAACCAGATGTGCAATGATATGATAGAGTTGAAGAATGCGAAGGCAAGGATCATCGAGCTAGAAGGAGAACTGAAGTCTACACGCAAGGACTACATGGACGAGATCGTAGCTCTAGCAAGACACAATGGCGATCTTAAGCAGGAGATTGAAGAACTCAAGAGGAAGTTAGCATCCCAGGAAGAAGACGAGTACGTCGCATGTCCAGACAACTACATCATCATCGACGACACCGATTCGGATCCAAGTGAACCCGACTTTGAAGACGAAGCTGGAGCAGATATCATGGAGTCTTCCACCGGTTCAAATTTCTAGATGACCACCAGATAGTAGTAGTATTCCCCCATGTAAATAGTATAGTCGAGCACTTTTGCGATAGTTAGACTGTTTGTAAGCCTTGTTTGATTGATTGAAGTGATTTTGTGTGCTTTTTGCTCATGTGCATAAGGGTAGTGTTTTCTCTTTAGACCTTACTCTATTCTTATATCTCGTCTTTTCTAAACCCTCAGATGCCTCCGAGACGTGACAATGGATTTCCACCGGCGCTCACTCAGTTGATCCAGCAGCAGAATCAATTGATGCAGATGTTAGTCCAGAACCAGCAGAACAACAACAACAACCCACCACCACCACCGCCACCTGTTGACCACTTAGCCCGTTTCTTTAGGCTGAATCCGCCGGTGTTTTCCAGTAGCACCGAGCCGATAGTAGCAGACGATTGGCTCCGCAAGATAGGAAGGGAGTTGACCACTGCAGGATGCACGGATGGTGAGAAAGTGAAGTTTGCCACTCACCAGCTTGACGGACCCGCGGCAGCATGGTGGGAGAATTTCACAGCCACTTACCCAGTTGACACTGTCACATGGGATCAGTTTCAGCAAGCTTTCCGCACTGCCCATGTTTCAGCAGGAGCTATGGCCATAAAGAAGCGTGAGTTTCGCAACTTACGCCAAGGAGGAAGGACAGTTGGCCAGTACGTTGACGACTTCAGCAAGTTAGCACGTTATGCCCCAGATGACGTTGCTACGGATGCAGCTAAGCAGGAGAAGTTTTTGGAAGGATTGAATGATGAGCTAAGCATGCAGTTGATGGTAGCCACTTTCAACAACTACCAGGAGTTGGTAGATCATGCCATCATGATCGAAGGAAAGCAATAGCAGATTGAGAACTATAAGAGGAAGTATGGACAGGGGAAGTATAACTCTGGAGCTCAGCAGAAGCCCCGTTTTGCCCCTAAACCGGGATTTCAGTTTCAGCACACCCATGGAGGAGGTAGCTCGCACAACCATAATGGCCACAAGAATGGTAATGGGAATGGAGGAAGCAACGGCCAGAACCGGACCACCCCATCGACCCCAGCCAAGAAGGATTTGAGCCACGTCACTTGCTATAAGTGTTCCAAGACCGGACATTATGCCAATGAATGTCCTGAAGGCCAGAATGGAAATGGCAATGGAAGCTCTGGGAAGAAGCTGAACCCTTTCAATAGGGGACAGGTGAACCACGTTAATGTGGAGGAGGTTGAAGATCAGCCCGATGCAGTAATCGGTAAGTTTTTGGTTAAGTCATTTACCGCACTCGTTCTTTTCGATACTGGTGCATCGCATTCATACATATCAAGGGGATTTGTGGAAAAGTATAGCCTGCCCACTAGGATTCTTAAAACACCTATGCTAGTAAGCTCGCCAGGAGCAGAGTACATGGCCAGACAAGGATGTTTCCAAGTGCCATTAAGTATAGGAAGGCATGTTTGCCCAACGGATTTAATTATTCTGGAATCCCAAGGTCTGGATGTGATTCTTGGTATGGATTGGCTGTCGATGTATGGAGGAAACATCGATTGCGCCAGTAAGACAATTTTGCTTACCACACCAGAAGGAAGAAGGATCAAGTATGTATCCCGGCATGTGCCACACAGGACACAAGTAAACTGCCTAACAGGAGTTGTGCAAGAGGAAGTACCAGTGGTAAAGGATTTTCCTGATGTATTTCCTGAGGAATTACCAGGCATGCCACCGGATAGAGACATTGAGTTTTTGATTGAGTTATTGCCAGGTACAGGCCCAATATCAAAGCGACCGTACCGGATGCCAGCAAAGGATTTGGTGGAAATTAAGAATTAGATTAAGGAGTTATTGGATAAAGGTTACATTCACCCAAGTTCTTCACCTTAGGGATTACCCGTACTTCTAGTGGAAAAGAAGGATGGATCATTAAGGATGGTTGTAGATTATCAGGGGTTGAATGAAGTAACCATCAAGAATAAGTACCCACTGCCAATGATTAATGATCTGTTTGATCGTTTGCAAGGAGCTAAAGTGTTTTCCAAGATCGATTTGCGATCAGGGTACCACCAATTGAAGATTCGAGAGCAGGACATACCTAAGACAGCATTCACCACGAGATATGGACTGTATGAGTATACCGTTATGTCATTTGGATTGATTAACGCACCTGCCTATTTTATGAACCTGATGAACAAAGTGTTTATGGAGTTTTTGGATAAGTTCATCGTAGTGTTCATTGATGACATCCTGGTTTATTCAAAGAATGAAGAGGAGCATAAGGAACATTTGCGTTTGGTTTTGGAGAAACTAAGGGAACATCAGTTATATGCCAAATTCAGCAAATGCGAGTTTTGGTTGAAGGAAGTTGGATTTCTTGGACATGTTATATCCGGAGAAGGTATAGCAGTTGACCGCACAAAGGTTGAGACCGTAACCGAATGGGAAGCACCAACAACAGTTGGAGAGATCCGGAGTTTTCTTGGACTCGCAGGATACTACCGGAGATTCATTGAGAACTTTTCAAAGATTGCAAAGCCTATGACGGAGTTGTTGAAGAAGGATACTAAGTTTAAATGGACTGAGGAGTGTGAGGCTAGTTTCCAGGAGTTGAAGAAACGTTTGGTTACCTCACCAGTATTGATTTTGCCAGATCAGACCAAGGATTATGAGGTGTATTGCGACGCTTCACGTCGAGGACTTGGAGCAGTGCTTATGCAGGAAGGGAGAGTTGTTTCGTATGCTTTACGACAACTGAAGCCTCATGAGTTGAATTATGCCACACATGATTTGGAGTTAGCAGCCGTAGTGCATGCGTTGAAAACGTGGAGACATTTCCTCATTGGAAATCATTGTGAGGTGTACACGGATCACAAGAGTTTGAAGTACATTTTCACTCAGAAGGAGTTGAACCTCAGACAAAGGAGATGGTTGGAGCTCATCAAGGATTATGACATGAGATTGCATTACCATCCCGGAAAAGCTAATGTAGTAGCTGACGCATTGAGCCGTAAGAGCCATGTCAATACCCTAATGACGGGGAAAATACCTAAGGAGTTAGCAGAAAACCTTCGTGATCTATGTTTGGAAATAGTTCCGAGAGGCTATGTAGCAGCATTGGAGATTCAGTCAACATTGATGGATAAGATCAGAGAAGCTCAGAAATCTGACAAAGAGATTGCTGCTATAAAGGAGAAACTTAGCAAAGGAAAAGCTAAGGGATTTCGTGAGGATGAGCACAATACCTTATGGTTTGAGGACTGTGTTTATGTGCCTAATGACCCGGAGATCAGGAAGTTGATTTTTCAAGAGGCACATGATTCACCATATTCGGTTCACCCAGGGAATACCAAGATGTATTTGGATTTGAAGGAAACATTCTGGTGGACCGAAATGAAGGAGGATATTGCAGCATATGTAGCAGTTTGTGACGTATGTCAGAGAGTAAAGGCAGAGCATCAAAAGCCAGCAGGATTGTTACAACCATTGCCGATACCCGAATGGAAGTGGGATAAGATAGGCATGGATTTTATCACAGGACTACCCAGGACAAAATCAGGCTATGACTCGATATGGGTAGTAGTTGATCGTTTGACAAAGGTAGCACATTTTATTCCAGTTAAGACCACTTACACCAGTGCTAAGTTTGCAAAGATATACATGACTAGAATCATTTGTTTGCATGGAGTTCCGAGGAGTATCGTATCAGATAGAGGAACCCAATTTACCTCAAAGTTTTGGAATCAGTTGCATGAAACTTTAGGAACCAGACTAGAGTTCAGCACAGCCTTTCATCCGCAGACAGATGGACAGACCGAGAGAGTCAATCAGATTTTGGAAGATATGCTGAGAGCTTGTGCACTAGATTATGGATCTAGTTGGGACGATAACTTGCCGTATGCGGAATTTTCTTATAACAACAGTTACCAAACCAGTTTGAAGATGGCACCTTTCGAAGCTTTATACGGAAGGAGGTGCAGGACACCATTGTCATGGGACGAAGTTGGAGACCGTCAATTCTTTGGACCAGATTTGATTAAGGAGTCTGAACGAAAAGTTAAGTTGATTCGCGATAGGCTCAAGGTAGCCCAGTCCAGGCAGAAGAGCTACGCAGATTCTAAACGCAAGGAGACAGTTTACGAAACCGGAGACAGAGTTTATCTTCGAGTATCCCCACTTCGAGGAGTTAAGCGCTTTGGAGTTAAGGGAAAGTTAGCACCGCGTTTCATTGGACCATATAAGATTTTGCAACATATGGGAGAAGTCGCTTATAAGTTGGAATTACTAGAGGGACTGTCAGGAGTTCATGATGTATTCCATGTTTCTCAGCTGAAGAGATGTCATGCCGAGATGGCAGAGATACCGCTAAGAGATACAGTGCCGCTGGAAGCGATCCAGTTGAAGGATGACTTAATGTATGAGGAGAAGCCAGTCAAGATTCTCGATTATGCCAGTAGAGTTACTCGCAGCAAGGTTATCAAGTTTTGCAAAGTTCAGTGGAACCACCACTCAGAGGATGAAGCCACCTGGGAGAGAGAAGAAGATTTGCTCAAGGACCACCCTCACCTATTTTCTAGCCAACCCGAATCTCGAGGGCGAGATTCATCTTAAGGGGGGTAGGTTTGTAACATCCCAAATTTTGCAATTTGGAATGTTATACACTAGATCATCATGCATATCATATTTTCTTGCATTTTGGTTGATACTAGAAATTTCACGCAACTCAAGGACCCTCGGAGAGAGTTGGAGATTTCGTTATTTTCATATTTGAGAGTTTTCTCGAATTTGAAAAGGGGATCATTTGATTTATTTATTTCATCTTCAATAATTTTTCCGATATCAAAATATAAGAGAGGGAATAATATGACTTTCCCAAAATTGAGGAAAAATGAAGAATTAATAAATAGATCAAGTTTTGGTTTTGCCGGAGTTTTATTTGCATTTTATTTGGATAGGGAAAAATGCGTGTTTTAAAAATTGCATTTTAGGTCTGGAGAAAAGTTCATTTTGTTCGACTCATTTTTAGGAGTCGTGGAAAATTTACTTTAGAATTTTGGAGTTCGTTTAGTTTTCTTTTTCTTTGTTTTTCTGCGCGCGGAATTATTTAAGAAAAACCCCGCAGGCCAGCCGGGCCAAAGGCCCAGCCAGCCGGCCGCCCCAGCCTCCAGTGCGCTGCGCGCCAGGCACAGGAGCGCAGGCCGCCGCCTCGCCTCTTGCTCTAGCCGAATCCTAGTAGGATTCTTAGCCCCCTTTCCTTTGTTTCGTTTTCCTTTTTTCTCTCTTTTTCTTGTCCCCTACCCCAAGTCTCCTCTCCCCTCACCAATATAAATACCCCAACACCCCCCTCTAAACCCATCAAATCAAACCCCAAGCCCTCCACCGCACCCCACCCCGCGCCCTACACCGCCACGGCACCACCCCACACCCGCGCCACCCCACACCCGCGCCGCCGCACCTTGCCCATGCCGCCGCCGCACCTTGCCCATACCGCCGCCGCCCTACGCCTCGCCGCCGGAGCCTCTCGCCGGAGACCTCGCCGGAGGTTGCCCCGCGTCTCTTTTCCTTGGATCGTTTTCTTCTAATCGTTCCGATTCTTTTCTTCTCTTCTGATTCGTTTTCTAGATCGGTTTTTCGTTTCGGTTTTCTTCTCCGAAACCCTAGATCGGATTCGTTTTCTTTTCCGATTTAGTTGCCTTTGGATCGTTCGCCGGACCGTTCGTCCTAACGAACGTGATCACCGAATTCTTCTAGGTTAACGAACGTCTGTTCGTTTAACCGTTCTTCGTTTTCTTTCTGTCGGATTTATTCCGCGATCGTGATCTCAGATCCGATCTTCTTTCTAGTCTTTCTTTTCGCTCGTTTATCGGAATCAGGTGATTCAAGCGCCTGGAGTTTCGTTTCGAAACCGCCGTTCCGTCTAATCAACTTAAACAAGTTGTTGCCCCGGTAAAATTTGACCTAGTTTCAACTTGCTAGAACCGAGTTGTTTTCTTCTGCCGTTTGTTTTCCGTTTCTTTGTTCGGTTCGTTCTTTCTTTGCAACCGGAGTTCTTAAATTGAACTTTCTGGTTCGTTCTCTTGTTCGAGTTTTACCTGTGCATTAGATGAGTACTTATTGTGTGCTTGTTGTTTGTCTGCGATAGATCACCCGGATTGCGCCGCTTGTTACTTCGAAACCCTAGGTCTCGCGGATCATCAGCAAGGCAAGTAACACTTTTGATCATACCTTTTCTACAACCCATGTTTTATTGCATTAGATCAATCCTCGCACATTGCATGACTAGGATCTAATTAAATTGTGGGTTGGGAAGTAGATGAGGTAGTACCAATCACCTGTTTTCTTTATGAAACCTTGGGAGTTACTTCTACGTTTGCTTATTATGCCATGCTATGCTAGTAGACGTGGATTGGGTGAGTGATATTCCATGACAGATGTGAGTTGATAATTTTAATGGTTTATCTAAGGTGGCAACTTGAACACACATCTAGGTGGATTGAGGCACCTGATGTCTATCAGGACTTGCCTGTTTTTTTTTGGACCGCCACCCAGGCTCAAAGGGATCAGAAGATCTTTCATGCTAGAAACTTCCGTGTGCGGCCACAAGCCATTATGGGCTCTGGCATAGTTGATTAAGTTGTGCGAACTCTTACAGTGGTAGACTAGCAGATGTAGGGGATGTAGGTGTACCGGTCTACCCGATCGTAAGGTGCTAGCGCCTCTGAAAGACTGTGTCTCGGTCATCCGTTTCTCAAACACCATGTAGTGCGAGAAATCCAACGGAGGCGATCGAGTCTTGTGGGGAAAAGTGTGCAAACCTCTGCAGAGTGTATAAACTAATCATGATTAGCCGTGTCCCCGGTTATGGACAACTTGAGTATCTAGTACTTGAATATCATGTGAATCTCAACATGTTACTTCTAATTAATGTTGTTGGGTTTTAATTGTTCACTTAATTGGGATCGGAATGCTGTCAACCATTCTCGATGTCTAACAACCGCCATGATAGTTAAATAAATTTATTCCTTTGCAGTAGGGAAAAACTGGATTTACGCAAAACTGTAACCATAGAGCTTTCCACCAGCCATATATGCATATAGTATAGTTGTTTCATTACATTACTCTCTATGTGTTACTTTGCCAGCATATTCCATGTGCTGACCCATTTTCGGGCTGCAACTTTCATGTTGCAGACTTTTCAGACGACGAGTAAGGTGTTTAGGTCGTGGTCCTATACTCAGTGATGCCGTTGGAGTTGATGGACCCATTTATCTTCCGAGTCTTCCCCTGTTATCCTTATTAGATGGCCTTAAGCCATACTTATTGTAATAAGTTCTCTTTTGAGACAACGATGTAATAAGTGTGTGACTGCCACTCTGCTATAAATCCTTTGATGTACTGTGTGGTGTCAGCATTACTGATCCAGGGATGACACCTGAGCACAGAGCACTTGATCCATTCAGGTCGGGTCGCGACAAAACTAATGTGAAAGGACGGGACGACTGGGAGCGAATTGTTGGAAGGTAGAAGACGGGGACGAGTAGGGCGTGCGAATGGCGTGGGGTTGCTGGCTTGCCCGGTGGATAAATGGCTGCACATTCCCAAAGAGTTATCGAGAACTATGCGGGATCCACTAGATGTCATGTCTACTAGACCCATATCGTAGGCCTGACGGTATAGCTTCTGCCTGTTCGCATGCCATGCCGGTGTGTGGATGTAACTTCACTTAATTCCGACAAACGTCGCGCCTCCCATGACCTTTGCCTCCCTCGCGCGGTCGCGCCCTTTGAGACTTCGATCGGCTATAAATGAGCAATTTTTTTGCCTTTTTTAGACAAGCAATTTTGTTTGCCTACTCCGCATGCATGATACTCCCTCTGGTCCTTTTTACTCCCGTCAACCGTTTGCAAAGTGTTTGACCAAATTTATACTTTTTTTGAACACCACCTTATATTAATTAACCAGCCACACCAGTACACTCATTCGATACAATATTCACCACACAGGGCGGTACGTTATTTACAAGAATACCTTCTAATATATTGTCAAAGCTATACTCAGGGATTAAGTGTGCCACCTTATTGGCCGAACAGCTAATCTTTGACAATTGAAGATTGTTGATCAACTTCGAGATGCTCAACGCTTTCATCTTCAGGTCACGCATAGCAGACCTGTCAACGCTTTGACAGGCATCAATGAAATCCCACAACCAAATTTATACTAAAAATATCAATATCTACAATACTCCCAAAATACTTAGGCACGATGCATTAACTTCTACCTCGTTTCTTGTTTCTTGACATATCAACCAATAGGAGATGTGGGTGTGCATGCTTTTAATGACTTGAGACTACCAAACACGACATGCAGTGGTTAGTTCATTGCATGCAATGCTATTAATTAGCAAATAAACATTAAGATCTCTCGCTTTCCCCTCCTCCTTGGTCACAGTGCACAATCTAAGATGACTTGCTCACCTAGACGGAGGGAGTACTGATTATAAACATTAAGATCTCTCGTTTCCCCCTCCTCCTTGGTCACAGTGCACAATATAAGATGACTTGCTCACCTAGACGGAGGGAGTACTGATTATAATGAGTACTCAACTAGTACTAGTATAAGAACTACGTTTTATAATGAGTGTAAAAATATTGATTTGACACTATGAATGTTGACACATTGTGGAATAGTTTTTGAAGTCTGCAAAAGTACTCAACTAGTGCTGTCATTCTCCACAAAAAAATGTGTTTACCAATGCATGCATGAACTCTAGTTACTCTAACCCCCCTCTCTTCTTTAATTCTTTGCCACATCAGCGTGTTTGCTATTCCCCTGTGCATGATACCAGCTAAGATACCACCATTATGGCCAGCCTTAATCACCGCATGGAATAATTTAGTGCACCTTGAAATATGAACATGTGTGGGGCGTGTTTGTTTTTAATGACTTGATACTATACCTAGCCCGACATGCAAGATGACTTATTATGCACCGTTCCCCATACCGATTCGTCTCCAAATTTTTTCCTCTCCATGTGTGAAACAATATACCTGCCAAACTCTCCTTCTCCCTCCGGCGGTCCCACCACTCCACCCCGTGTGAAAAAATCTGCATGCATGACTCTCCTCCCCCCACGCTCGTCCAATCCGTTGTGACCAACAATATTTCCACCCCTTCGCTCCCCTATAATTTACTCCAAAAAATATGCCCACGTAGCTGTTAATTAACTGCAGGTGCATTCGGTCACTGACATATGGGCCCAACAGGGGTCTGGCCCACATGTCAGTGACGCAACTAGACCGGCAGTTAAGTCAGTGCAGCTCAGTCCATATCTTACGTAGGTATGCCATTGCTCGCTATATATACTGCGCCTCCCACGACATCGCTATCTCCTCCCCCTCACCTTCACGTTCATCGCTATCTCCTCCCCCTCCCTCTCACGTCGACCACCATGGCATCGCCCCTCCCAAGCCCTAGGAGCCCCTCGCTGCACCGCGCAGACGGTCAGGCGTCGCCGTTCTATTCCTCGCCGCCACTAGTCGAGGAGGACGCGTCGATGTTCCGCTCCTCGCCGCTACGCAACGCGTCGCTGTTCCGTTCCTAGCCGCCACTAATCGAGGAGGACGCGTTAGTGTTCCGCTCCTCGCCGCGACGCGTCTAGGTGAACGCGTCGGTGTTCCCAATCTCGCCAGCACGCGCGCCGGAGGACGCATCGGCTCCCCGCTATGAGGAGAACGCCGCACCGCCTGCCGAGCCCCCAGCCTTGAGGAGCTTTGGAAAGAAATGGATGTCTCCTTGTGGGAGGCTTTGCCTCTAGCAGAGCACGCTAAAATAGAGGTGGAGAAGAAGGCTGGGGAAGAGAAGCGCACCGCGGAACAAGCTGCCTGGGAGGCCTATGTCGCGTCCGAGAGAGTCAGGCAATTGGCTCTTTGGCAGAAGGCTTGTGCGAGGTCCGTGAGGGTGGCGGAGGACGCCCGTGCCGACGCCCTGAGTGCAGTCGGGCCCAAGCGCCTCATCTACGCTTGGCGTTACGTGGACCAGGTGCACGCTTCCAGCAAGCCGCCAATCAGCACCTCATGATTTGCGAGGCTGAGGAAGAGGCGTTGTGTCAGCGCGCTGGGAAACGGCCGCGCACCAGGGCACTCGTGGGACGCCGCAAGCGCTCCTACGAGCGCCGTGGCTTTTAGGAGGAGTATAATTTTTGTTTCGTAAGGCGATCTCATTAGTTTTGGGACGCAAATGATAAATCCCGAACGTTCAGGAATTTTTAGCATCCTTAATTAAGTATGTAAAAGGGAAACTTTGGAAACCTTGTGTATTTGTACGCATTTTGCAAGTACGTTCATATAGCACAAACTTTACTATATACTATCGCAGGAAAAGAATTCTATGAGACCAGGTCTCACGCGAGACCCATCCTGATGGATGACACGTGGCATTCACAAATCACAAAGCATCCCCGACCCCCCACTTAAAAGCCACGTGTCATCCATCAGGACGGGTCTCACCTGCTAACCGTGAGACCTGGTCTCATATACGAGTAATTTTTTCCACTATCGCACTACACGTCTCTCTCGATATATGCTTGCAGACTGTGCTACTCCCTCCGTCCATGTCAATAAGTAATCTTCGGTTGTGCACCGTGACCAAGAAGGAGGGAATACTTATACACCTATACGAAGGGAGTACTACTATTACTTATGTATGTGCAAATGCACGTTTTAACATTACGATGCGGTTTTTGTAAAAGTAGAAAAACAACACTAGTCAAGCTTGTGAAACGATTCAATGCAAAACAAAAGCAAAAATGCTCGTTTGATTGTTTACTTTTAGCTTCCTTCTCTATGGTTATTTCTCTGTCGTACTTTGTATGGAGTATCTCACTGGTTGGAAAGGCATGCAAATTCCCAAACCGCTTCCTACACCCTATATCTCACTGGTTGCCGTCGTTGACGTTGTCGCCCATGTCGTCGAGGATGAGGTTGCCGAGGTCGGGGAAGAAGTCGTCATTTGCAACTAATCATGTGGACTAGCATAGTAGTAGGATACAGAGTAGAAACATGAATTTTACCACGATTTCGAACAGGAAGGACAGAAACACATACGGTGCAACGGGAGTTGCACCGTTGGCGTTGAGGTTGTCGCCCATGTCCAAACACCACGTAGACACGGTCTTTGTGCATGGTTCATAGTCGTTCCACGCTCGGGCATTGAAGTTTGTAACTATTTTAGATTAGAATATACTACTCCTCCTGTGCTAGTAGTAGAGCAGAGTCCTACTCTACTACTCTACTCAAGCAAGTTAGGGCATAGCATTGTAGGGAGTACCAGTACTGTGATCACTCAAGCAAGTTGTCTGGCATCGACATGACCCTACGCTGTTGGTATGTGTCTCATAAGTCAAGCAGCGTGCTATAGTCATCATCACCTGTCCACTTCCCACAGCACATATTTGCTTCTCCATCTTTGTCCACACATAATCTCGTCCAATCTTACATCCCCGCTAAGGCGCCTCCCCCCTCGTCCAAAACCCAAGCACTAACAATGGCAGAACCGAGCAGCGTCCGCCGAAAGAGTGGCTGGAATTCGCTCCCCACAGAGGTAATCAAGCTCATTGTTTCGTGTGTGGACAATCTCAGTACCATGCCGCTCGCCGCGTGCTTGTCGGGGCTGTACCGTTTACTCAAAGCCCTCAGGACGGAGCTTTTTAAGCCAGCTCCTTGCTTGCTGATGCCGCCTGATCTTCAGAAACGGCATGTCACGCAGCATAACGATCATAGGGTGGCGAGCATCAACCCCCTTGACTCCGATCCGATCCCCGTCAGCCTCAACTACATTAATGGTATGTACTGGGTCGGCATGAACACATCTTGGATGGTGCTCGTCGACGGTCGTGGCAGCTGGATGCTCGTGGAGGTCTACACCCGGCGATTGATCCCCCATCCTTTGATTAACACTGCACTGCTTTGGCACCGCGGCCCAGAATACTTGGAATCTTACAGTAGCCAACGTGATACCAAGTTTGATTTTCTCAAGGTTGTAATCTGCCGAGTGCCCACAAGATCTGCGAATTATAAAGACTTCAAGCTAATTGCGTTCTTCAACCGCGGTCTCGCCTATCTGACAGGTCACTGTAGTAAGTGGATAAATCTGCACGTCCATCGCAGGATCATACATCCTCCATGGTTTTCTGATGCCATTGAACACAAGGGCTTCATTTACGCTGTTGACTCCTTCTATGGCTGGACGTATTGCTGGCCTACTCCAGTCATCGCTACAAACGGCTATTAGAGCAGTATGTTACTTTCCTATGATATCATGATGGCTTACTTATATTACTGTCAACATTTGCTGAAAAAATATTCATGCTCATAACATGCTGTTCTTAAGATTGACTAAACCAAGAGCCCTTTTTTATTTGACTCCAACTTGATATGATGTTGTAGGCCGCCTGGTGTCCCTACCCTTCCTAATCCCAGAACCTTTCAATGAAAAGCAGCATGGCAGTTGCAGGTGGTTCCTGGCTCGATCAGACGACGGCGAAAGATTGATGATCGTTCGCACGTACCGTACGTGTTGTTTCGCGGAATACAATCACAGTCACTGCAAGGTCTTTGAGCAGGATCCCAGTTTCTCTGGGCCTTTAGCAATTTTTGACTGGAGGCTAGTAAGTAGCATTGGTACACGCTCTCTGTTTGTCGGACTAAATTATCTGATTAACCAGGAGATAACCGACGGCAAGGATCATGATGGCAGCGCGGTTTTGTTCATCAAGCAAAACTGTGTGTACACAGTGTACCATGCGTCTCTGCATGCACCATACCCTGATATGTGCCGCCACGCTCTACAGCCCAAAGTAGGAGAGAGGGTCGCAAGTATCAGACTTCGACCTGCTGGCCGGAGTTTTTCCCGTCAGGCACCCATCTGGTTCAAGCCGTTAGCCAATCTCCACAGGTTAATAAATAGTAACGTCTAACTGAGCCAGTTAGTTAGATGCGTACACTTGGTGTAGTAGGATCTTTATTTAGTTTGATGCATACACTTGTTCTTTTTTGGTAGCCCTTTTGTAATGATGGCTGATGTTTGGTTTGGAAGAGAGAGCTGCGTCTTCACTCTTCTGGCCTGCTTACTGCTTCTGTTGCACCCCCAGCCCTGGTTGTTGTTGCTGCTGTTTTCAATGTACAATCAGTAGTATATTTCATCTGTTGATTGAATAAATGTGTTGTTAGAATGACAAACACAATGTTTTGGAAGTCGTTGCACGGTTTGATCCTTTAGTGCCCCGTACCGTACGTAGCGCATACTATTTACCATACGAAATACATTTTTTTAGAAACTCGGAACACATTTTCCACTTGTTGATAACATGGAGCCCACTGATGAAGGCCCAATAGAGAAGCCCATAATTAACTGGAAGGGAGGCTCTCACATGAATCCGGCCCAGGTACATGCTCATGGTCCCCTAAACATAAATAAGTAAATAAATAAATAAATAAAGCTAAATGCTCATGCACCAGTTCTTTGGGAAAATAGCACTAGTAGAAAACAGGGCTTTGGTCACGGGGCAGTTTTCACATTAGTCCCGGTTAAGTCAAGAACCGGGACTAATGTGAGCATTTATCTCGGTTCGTGCGACTAAGGCATTAGTTCCGGTTCACCTGGGCCCTTTAGTCCCGGTTCGTGCCACGAACCGGGACTAAAGGGTGTGATGCCCATTAGTCCCGGTTGGTGGCACCAACCGGGACTAAAGGTTAGACCTTTAGTACCGGTGGGTGCCACCAACTGGTACTAATGGGTTTTGAGGC
>NC_041390.1:177432629-177453060 GCF_002162155.2 Triticum dicoccoides
GTTTTAGAAAAAACAAAAGAAAATGATGGAAATGTCAAAAAAATAAAATAAAATAAGTTTCCCATGTGATATGTGGTCTACTTGTTGGGAAAATTTACAAATATGAATTTCGACTTTATTTGCAAAATCTCTCTGGAATTTGTAAAATGGGCATAACTTTTGCATACGAACTCGGATTAAAAACTTTTTATATGAAAAATCATCTACTCGAAAAGTTACATCCGAATTTAACTAGGGGAACCCCGTTAAACATTTTCAAAATCCTCAAAAACCTAACAGAAAAAAGTTACGGGGCTTTTAAGATCTAGAGTGGAAAAAATCGAAAAAATTACTAGTCAAATATGGTCAAACAGTGGTCAAACTGTCGTCAAACAATGGTCAAACTAATTATTCTAGAATATTAGTGTTACTAAATAATTATTTCAGTTATTTTGAATTTTGGTCAAATCTGGTCAAACTATGGTCAAACTGTGGTCAAACAATGGTCAAACTAATTATTCAAGATATATTAGTGTTACTAAATAATTATTGTTTTTTTAAAACAATAGTTTCAAACTCAAACAGTGAAATGTGTCACTTCATGCTCAAGCAAAATTCATGAAGGTTAATAGGATTGACATCTTACTATTGTCAGGAAAACAACAAGTGCAGACTTGGAAACGAGAGAGAATAGAACCCGGAAGTTAAGCGTGCTCATGCTGGGGAGTGGGAGGATGGGTGACCGTTCGGGAAGTTAGATGATTTTGAATGATGAGGGGTGATTAGAGGATAAATTGAGCAGTGATGAGGGGTGGTGATTACACACTAGAGGTTAAAATAATTTAGAAATTTGAAAATCAAATTTTTTTAAAAAAAATCAATTTTTTTTAAAACAATCATAAAATTTCCTTTAGTCCCGGTTGGTAACACCAACCGGGACTAAAGGTGGAGCTCCACGTGGCCGCGCCCTTTAGTCCCGGTTCGTGTAAGAACCAGGACTAAAGGGGAGAGGCATTAGTACCGACCCTTTAGTCCCGGTTCGAAAACCGGGACTAAAGGGGCCTTACCAACCGGGTCAAAAGCCCCTTTTTCTACTAGTGTAGGTAGCCCAATATTTCTTTTTGAAGAATACCCAAGCTAGGCCTATTTGTTTTCTTCGAATTACTGGGTTGCAAATCTTTCAAGACGAGGAGGGATGCATTCCAGCCTGGCTTAAGAGTATGGTCAATGTCTGTTAAAAGTAATATCAAAAGGGGTTGAAAATTCCAAAAAATTTATAGCAAATGGGATATAAGTTTCTTTTTTTGTTTTTGTTCTTCACTGATATCTTATACGTATTTCATTGGATTTAACATGACATAGTACTAATTTATTTTTAAATTTGTTTTAGTATGGATATTAATTTTTGGATTAAGAATATTTCGTTCCCCAGCAAAAAAATTGCGAATTTTCAAAATTTCCCACATATTTAGTTAATTTTTTGACCCTGGTACTGACCAGAAAATGGCCAGCAATTCTAAAAATGGAAAACGGGCTGCAACAAATTCCATATGAATTAGAAAATGAGTAAAAATTATAAAAATAATAGCAAATGGGCTGTACACGCCACATATTTCGAGGCTGACTTGTTTACGCAAGGCTTTGTCAGTGAACACACGATTCTAGCAGCAGTTAGTGTTGGATGTCCATCCAACGGCCGACGTGCTTCTTCAATCTCTGATCTTCCTGCTCCAGCCGCCTAAACTAGCGCCGGCAGGACTGCCTGCTCCCTCCTCTTGTGGCCCGCTGTGATGTCGCGCAGGCTTCTCCGGCCCACCCTACTCCCTTCGCTGGCCTGGCCGCACGCAATCAACTGCCTCCTTATTACGTGAAAAAAATGATTCCTCCCACTAACATCTGGGGCGCACCGGCTGAGAGGCTGACCTGTGGGCCTACTAAGTTGACACGTACGCAGGGCTTGTCAACTTAGTCAACAAACGATTCTAGCAGCAGTAACCGTTGGATTTGAATCGAACGGTCCTGCTGCTTCTTCAATCGCTGCTCTTCTTGCACCAGCCGCCCAAACCAGCACCGGGGAGACCGCCTGCTCCTGCCTCCAGTGGCCGGCTGTGCTGCCAATGAGGCCTCATCGCCCCTACTACTCCCACCGCTAGCCAGGCCCTGCGGCAACGGCAGCCTCACACCGCAGCTGAACCAGTGAACCCTCGTACTCCTCTCCGTGTGGGCATCCGCTGCTGCGTCTTCCCCAGCTCTGCGTCGTCCCCTTCCTAGGCCTCGCCGTCGTCCACCGCCTTGGTGCTCTCGGCGCGGCGTGGTCAACATGGTCAACGACATTCCATCGGAAGAGTACTGTACATGGAGAGGCTGACAGTTGGGTCAACGGCCACAGCCCAGTTTTTTTGTGATTTGCCAAGTAAGTCGCTTTGTCAGGCCTGTTGGGCTGCAAATCTTTCAAGATGAGGAGAGCTTTCATTCGGCTGGCCGAGAAAATGGCCCATCAGTAATGAGAAATGGGCTGTACATTTTTAAAACACATCAAACTGGCAATTAGTTTCAAATATCTTTTCTTCATTTCGAGATTTGAAATTACATTAATTTTTATGCGTGGAGAATTTGTTGGATTTTATATTGATATACATTTATTTTTAAAATCAGTTTGAATGTGAGTCGAAATTTTGGGATTAAAAACAGTTCGAACCGCACCGAAATATGCAAAATTTCATATAATTTTTTAACCGTGGCCACAATACGGGTTGTAATGCTAACAAAAAGAATATGGGCTCCAAAAAAAGCTTAATAATTAGGAAATGGGCTGTAAATTATTAGAAATAATGGCAGATGGGTTGTATGCTATTTTCCACAGATTTGAGGCTTTCCTAAAAAAAAGGTTGACGCACAAGCAGTGACTGTTGGATGACCATCCAACGGCCGTCATGCTTCTTCAATCTCTGCTCTTCCTGCTCCAGCCGCTCAAACAGGCACGGGCGGGACTGCCTGCTCCCTCCTCCCCGCGGCCGGCTCTACTGCCACGCACGCCTCACCGCCCCACCGTACTCCCATCGCTGGCCTAGCCATCCCTCTACTCACCCACACCTGCTGTTATTCTCCGGTGACGGCAGACGAACCAGTAAACCCTCGTACAGTCGTACTCCCCTCCGCGTGGGAAACAACTGCCGAGTCTTCCCTGCCTCCGTGTCGTTCCCTTCCTAGGCCTCGCCGTCGTCCACCGCCCTGGTGCTCTCGGCGAGGCCTGGTCAATGTGGTCAACGACCGACATGCATCTGAAGTGGACTGTACGTGGAGAGGCCAACAGCTGGGTCCACGGCCGCACACAAGGAAATGCCTCCTTATTACACGCAAAATAATGATTCCTCCACCTGACATCAGGGACCCACCGAAAGGGCCTCTGTATTTCGCGAAAAAACGTTACCGCCGCTGACAGCTCGGACCCACCAGCTATATCTTCGCACGCAAGGAAGTGCCTCCTTATTACACTCAAAAAAATGAATACCCCCTGCTAGCTGGGACCCACCTTGGTGGGAGGATGACTTGTGGGCCTACTAAGTTGACGGGGGCGGAGGGCTTTGTCAACTTAGTCAATATGCACGATTCTAGCTCCAGTGACCGTACGATGTCCATCCAACGGCCGTAGTGCTTCTTCAACCTCTGGTCTTCTTGCTCCAGCCGCCCAAACCAGCGCCAGTCGTGCCTCGTGCTCCTATCTCCCATGGCCGGCTGCGATGCGGCGGAGGCCTCACCGCCCCCTACTACTCCCACCACTGGCCAGGCCATCCCTCTACTCACCCACACCCCCTGTTATTCTGCGGCGACGACAGCCTCACACCGCAGCGAACCAGTGAACCCTCGTACTCTACGCGTGGGCATCCACTGCCGCGTCTTCCCCGGCTCCGCGTCGTCCCCTTCCTAGGCCTCGCCGTCGTCCACCGCCCTGGTGCTCTCGGCGCGGCGTGGTCAACATGGTCAAGTAACGGCTTCCATCAGACGTGGACTGTACGTGGAGGGGCTGACAGCTGGGTCCACAGCCGCAACAAGGAAGTGCCTCCTTATTACGTGCAAAATAATTATTCCTCCACCTGACAGCGGGACCCACCGGACGGGCCACCGTATTTCGCAAAAAAACATTTCCCCCTGACTACTGGGACCCACCAGCTACATCTCTGCACACAAGGAAGTGCGTCCGGGCAAAAAAAAACAATTCGCCCCTAACTGCTGGGACCCACCAGCTACATCTTCGCAAGCAAGGAAGTGCCTGACAGTCGGAACCCACCTGGTCGAAGCGTACGTAGCATTGTCATTCTGGTCGCAAATGTGTACGCACATACTGGTTGATGTAGAGGCGCGCACGTGTCGTAGTAGAGGCGCGCACGTGTCGTAGTAGAGGCGCGCACGTAGCATTTACACGTACGTACAGCGGCCAGGGTGCAAGAAAGAAAATACGGCCACGTATGTGTACATACGGGCGGGGTGTCAAACGCCTACTCGCGCATACGTACGGCCAGGGCTCGTGTACATGGCTGGGTCAGAACGGAGAAACAGCGTCATCGTCGTGTTCATGGGGAGGCAACTGAATGTGTCGTGTTCATAGGGAGGCAACAGAATGTGCCGTGTTCATCGGGAGGGCTTGGACGGAACATGCGATGCAAATGAGGCCTGGCGTACCGCAGAATGGAGGAAACGTCCTTGTGTTCGACCGGCCACGTTCGAAACGGGATCCTGTTCATCGGGAGGGGTCTAGCATACCGCAAAACGGAGGAAACGGACCTCCTACGGTCGAAACGGGGGTCCTCTTGATCGGGAGGGGGTGTGGCGTACCGCAAAACGGAGGAAACGGACTTGTGTTGGAGCGCTACGGTCGAAACGGGGGTCCTGTTGATCGGGAGGGGTGTGGCATACCGCAAAACGGGACTCCACGAGATACTGTTCATCTCCACCGTCGACCTCCTCCAGCCTCCACGGGCTCCTGTTCATCCAGCCTCCACCGCGCGCTACTCCACCGGCTACTATTCAACCACCCCTCCACCGACTACTGTTCATCCAGCCCTCCACACCACGGGGTCCTGTTCAACCTCCCCTCCACGGGCACCCCTCCACCGTCTACTGTTCATCCAGCCCTCCACACCACAGGGCCCTGTTCAACCACCCCTTCACCGTCTACTGTTCATCTAGCCCTCCACACCATGGGGGCATGTTCATCCACCCCTCCACGGGCACCCCTCCACCGTCTACTATTCATACAGCCCTCCACCACACCACGGGGTCCTATTCATCCAGAGGCAATGCCACCGCTCAGTGTTCATCCAAAACCCCCCGCAACGCTCACTGTTCATCCCATCGATCGGCTTCAGTTAGCAGCAGTAGCGAAGGAATCGCTCGACCGGGTTCAGTTAACAGCAATCGATCAATCGCTCGGGATCATTAACGCGTAGCCTACAGTGCAATTGCTCGGGTTCAGTTAGATCCCAACGCCTCGCTCGGGTTCAGTTAGAGCCAACGCCTCGCACACACGCGCGTACATGTATGAGAGAAACGCGCATCGCTCGGCCCCCGACCTCCCACCGTAACCGGGAACTCCCCGAAATTTTCCTCCCCCTCGCTTCTACCATGGTTTTTTCCGTCATGGACGGCCCAAAGAATGTCATGCAGCTGCGTCTCCGGCCCGCCCAGGACGAAAAGCCCATTTTCTATCATGATTTTTTGTCATAGAAGTAGGAGCCCACCACATCTATGATGATACCGGGTTTTGTCACAATTATCGTCATAGAAGTGTCATATGTATGACAGAAATTTTTTTCGTTCGGCCCAAAACGTCACGGATGTGTCTTTTTTTTGTAGTGTTATCGGGTCACCGGAAGGGGTTCCGGGCACCCCCGGCAAAAGATATGGGCCTTATGGGCCAAGAGGGGAAACACACTGGCCACAAGGGGCTGGTGCATCCCCCATATGGGCCGACCTAATGAGGAGAAGGAAAGGGGAGAAGGGAAAGGAAAGTGTGGACTAGGATCCCCACTTCCTTCCCTCTCCCCTCTTTCCTCCCCCCTTGGGGAAACATGGCACGGGGGCGTAGGGCATGGCAGGGCCCCTAGGAGGCCAGCGGCCAGCCCTACGACATGCCTTGGCCTCTTCCCTTCCCCTCCCACCTATACTGGATGTGATAGAACTCAGCTCGAAGTCGATGATCCTTGATATCTCCTAAGTTCTTTGCCCATTGCAGAATATGGGCATCGCCGGATGTAGGTGACATGCGAAGGTTCTGGTTATCCCGTTTGTACTCCAGCATCTAGTGTAGGACATAGAATCCATCATTAAGAGAATCACTCGGTTGCTGGATGCAGCAGAAGTTGGTCTTATGGCCGAAGGAGGGCCTGCCGTCCTTTTTCTTCTTGCCCATGACCTCTCCACCCCGTGCGCCGTAGTAAAACATAGCACTGTCAAGAACAGACTTGATATGGGTGTAATCCTTTTTGTTAATGTTCTTCGACGAGTCCAAGTAAAGAGCGTGGGAGTATCGGGGGTAGAGGATGATGAGGACGGCGCGCCCGCCGCTGCGCAAAATAAGTACACCTCAAATTAATTAGCCTCCACCGTGCAAATGAATGATTGAAATCAAAGGAAGGATATACACGTGGATGACTTACATGGGATGATAAGGCACGAGAATCGCCTCCTTGTCCTTATTGGCGAGCATGAAATTGACGATGTATTCCCTCGCATATTCACAGTGCTTTGCGCAGACTCCCAAGAAGGCCTCGTGCATGAAGTACGGGTCAGCGACACAGATATAAGGTATCTGCTCAACACTGATGAGGTAGTTCATGCGCAAAGCATAAAGGCGGACAAACACAACATCCAGCTTCTTAAAATGAAACATGTCGAAGATGTAATCGAATCTACGGAAGAACTTCTCCGTGGGGAATTTGTCGACGTATGACAATCCCCACGGCACGTTAACCACGTAGAGTGGGTATCCTGGATTTTTTAGGTGATGAGGCCTTTCTCTATCCGCAGCACATCATCATGAAGTCTCCTTAAATCGCCGAATCTAGCCCGTAGCGCTGCTTCAGGTAGGATTGGTTGACCTGGGATATGCCATTTTGCCGCACCAAGGATATCTATATGGTCTTGAACCCGAGGCTGCTGAGGCGGCTGGATCACAGAAGCAGCTTTTCTGCCTTTCCTTGGTCTCTTCCTAGACTTCTTTACTACCGGAAGGTTGTCCATAATACGTTCAGACTCCAGAGGTGGCAATTCAGGCACCAACTCATGAGGCTCAAACCCTAAGTAGGCGCTAGTATTGACATACTGTTGAGTGTCATCGTCATCCTCATCCTCATCTATGGCGACGTCACTAGCGACTAATGGAGTAGGTGAGGTGTTGATGTTCATACCTAACTGCGTGCTCGTGGGTGTGCTCCCGGCCGCCTCCAGACGAATCAGACTCTTTGGACACAACAGGACCCACCCATTGCAACAATCACCAAGCCGCCGCGGGGTCTCGTCGTCATCTCCCACTAGTACCGGAGGAGCCAAATTCTCGTGGCCCGGTTTGACACTAGCCACAGAAACCTTGAAGTCTTCCGGGGGGATCGGCCGGCTATGGAACAATGGTTCCTTCGGCTCCATTATCGTCGCCTTCCCCACGTCCACCTTCTGGTCGCCGATGGTGTACAATATGGTGCACGGGGTTTCGTCGGCCCGCAAAGAAAAGTCTGCGACATGAGACATCCGAAAGGCAATGAAAACGGGAGATTATACATTTATTGAAGGGGGCGGGTGTGACAGATACCGTGAGGGCGTCGAGCTCAACCAAAGGCAAAGCGCCGCTGAGCACGTCCGGTGCCGGAGCCAGTGCCGGAGCAGGTGCGGAAGCCGGTGTGGGAGCAGGTGCGGGAGTAGGTGCAGGAGCAGGTGCAGGAGCCAGTGCCGGAGTAGGTGGGGGAGCAGCTGCAGGAGCCGGTGCGGGAGCAGGTGCACGTGCTGGTGCAACGCTAGTCGAGCTACTCCTGAGGAAGTCAGCAAGGGTAAAGTCCGCTGCATTTTTTTTTGGGGATTTTGCCTGCTCCAATTGAAAACGCCCGAAACCAAGGTAGTAGACATATCGACAAGCACTTGTTTTGCGGCAGCTACCGCTGTTGCGATTGTCTCATATGATTTCTTTTCAACTGTAATATCAACCTTCTTGTCGATGTTTTCTTCAGTTAACCTCCATCTTTCCTTTCTCTCCTCTGCGGTCTCACGGTAGTAGTTCTTCCACGTGGCGCCATCTCCGACACCGTGCACACGTCCATACGACGGTCGAGTCTCCACCGGGAGTCCTTTCAATATTTTCAATGCCCGATTGAATGGAGTGTACCACTTGGGCCTCGCCAATGCCTCAGATGGCGAGTCACTTTCGGCCGCAATCCCGTGCTGCTCTCTCTGCAAAAGGCATAAGGATCGTTTACAAATATGACTAACATGCAGTCGAATTGATCAGAAACTAAAATTACCAGCAGTCTAACGAACTCCATCGTGACCGCGTTCTTCTCGAAAACCTTCTTCACTGGGTCCCAACGGTGCCGGGCCCTGAGGACGTCATGCTCCTGTGGGATGGTGAACTCCGCCAATGGGTCTGGGATGCCCAGACTCGTGGCTTCCGTGTCGTCCTTGGCCCTTATGGACCTCTTCCCGCCGTAACCACGGCTTCCGAGGTGGTGGCACCCAATGTTCTCTTGTTGAAGCCCCTTCATGTACGCTGACTTTTTTTTGGCATCTTCAGCCTCGCAAGCCGCCTTGAATATTTCAAAGTGCTCTGCCGTGGTTGTCGGATTATCCTTTACAATCTTGGAGTAGGGTTCCTTTTCGTTGAAGATCCGATATTTCACCCTTGCTTTGCAGGTGGCCAACATGTCGCTAAACTTGCTCATGGCATGTTTGTTTATCTTCTTCATTACCGGGTCCTTGTCTGGATCTTTATAATTCTTTTCATTCCGGCCCGGGAAGAAGAATATCTGGTGCAGCTTCTTTAGGAGGGCGGGCCTCATATTATCTAACTTGTTTAGTTTCTCATTGTTGATGCTGGCGGTTGTCCGTATGATGCGGCCAATTTGATTGTCGTAGCATGCACACGCTTCCTCGGGCGCGTTTGGCTCAAAATTTCTGTCGTCCACCTCCGTGACCACCAGTCTAGTAGTCCTGAGCTTGTTAGGAAGCCGTCGCCTCTTTACTTTCAGTTCTATACTGGCTCCGCTCCCCGAGGCAGCGCCGGTCTCAGTCTCAGCACCGGTCTTGATCCGGTCTGAGTCTCAGCGTTGGTCTCAGTCTCAGCGCCGGTCTGCATGTCGGTCTCAGTCCCCGATGTGACCAGTGGGCCCGGCAACATCAGTGATCGTTGGCAAGGCTCAAAAATTCGTCTGCCGCTAGGTAGACGTCGTCGCAATCACCAGAACCCTATCATTCATCGCTGCTAGCCATGTTTCCTACGATTAAATCTAGTAAATTAAGTCTAGACCTAATAAAATGAATAATGACATACAAAAGGCCTATGTTTTTGCAGGAACGTTGACTCCTTCCTGGTGTGGCAAATCTCGGGCACTCGATATGTCCTAGTTTGTAGCACAAGTCATGCCGAAATTCACGGAAAATTTCGCCATGACCTTTGCTAAAAAGTGGACAAATCGAGAACCTGAAATTTGTCGGAATAGAAATGAATCAACATTCCGGCAAAACATAGGCCACTCAGCTTCATTCCCTGGAAACAACAAAAGGCCACTTGGGCACAATCAAAACATGGGCAAACACAATTGAGGAATTTTCATATATCCTGACCACTTCAAATTTGCATGTCCTAGCGTTTTCCACTTCAAGAAAATATACACAAATCTCATGCTCTCTCAAACTCAATTCAAAAACAAAATATAGATTATATTTAGTTAACTACTGAACTAAACTTTACTCTAAACTAAACCCTACTGCCCTAATTAACATCTAGTTAAACAAACTCAATTCAAAAACTAAACCCTACTGAACTAATTAACATCTACATTATCTACTACCTAACATCGTCTATTATTACCTAACTAAAAAACATCAACATTATCTACTACTTAACATTAACATCTATTAACTAAAAAAGGATGGGTGGGGGGCTTACAGAGTGGGGAGAGACGGTGGCGGGGAGGTGCTCGGCGACGGAGGTAGGGGTGGCGAGGGCGGGCTCAGGATCTGGATGCGGTGGTCCTGGTGGGCTCGGGGGCGGTGAGGTCGAGGGCGGCGGTGGTGATGTCGAGGGCGGCCCGAGAGGCAGCGGCGGTGAGGCTGGGCGGCCTCAGGCGGCGGCCGTGAGGATGAGCACGACGTCGACACTGTTAGTAGATGGCGGCGAAGTGGGGGCGACGGCGAATTGGGGGAGACGGCGGCGAAGTGGGGCAAGGGATCGCTTTGGGGGAGAAGTGGTGGCCGGGGAGAAACCGTTTTTGGTTAAGTCAAAAGTAACGGTAGCGCGTTACGGAAAACGCGCTGTAGCTAAGTTAGCTATAGCGCGTTTCAGAGAACTTGCTACTGCTATGTCTTCATCATTTTTTCCCTTTTTCATTTATTTTTGTTTACATTTTATATTTTTTCCTTTCTCCTTTTTCTATTTCTTTCATTTTCATTTACATTTCTATTCGTTTTTGATTTTATTTTCTTTTCGTTAGCAGTAGCACTTTACGCATAAACGCGCTGCTATAAGTATACTAGTGGTAGCGCGGTTTTTGGAAGATCGCTACTACTATGTGTAGCCCATCGGCTTAGTGGTTGGAATTTTAGTAGTAGCGAGTTTTCGGTGAGACGCGCTACTGATATATATGCATCTGCAACGCGCTTA
This sequence comes from Triticum dicoccoides, assembly GCF_002162155.2. Taxonomy (NCBI): domain Eukaryota; kingdom Viridiplantae; phylum Streptophyta; class Magnoliopsida; order Poales; family Poaceae; genus Triticum; species Triticum dicoccoides. Next base: position 177,443,473 of record NC_041390.1, read on the forward strand.
TTTTGCACGCGCTACTGTTGTCTAGCAGTAGCATGCTTTTTTAACAAGCGCTACTGCTAAAGTTGTGTGTATAACGTTTTCCCTAGTAGTGATTGCTAGCCTCTCTAGTACCGCGCAACTTTCGCCGGTACCATACACCCACCATATACCTTCCTCAAAACAGCCATCATACCTACCTATTATGGCATTTCCATAGCCATTCTGAGATATATTGCCATGCAACTTTCCACCGTTCCATTTATTATGACACACATCATCATTGTCATATTGCTATGCATGATCATTTAGTTGACATCGTATTTGTGGCAAAGCCACCATTCATCATTTTTTATACATGTCGCTCTTGATTCATTGCACATCCCGGTATTCCCCTGGAGGCATTCATATAGAGTCATATTTTTGTTCTAATTGTAATTCTTGAGTTGTAAGTAAATAAAAGTGTGATGATCTTCATTATTGGAGCATTGTCCCGTGTGACAAAAAAAGAGGAAAGGCCAAAAGAAAAGAGAAGGCCCAAAAAATGATAGAAAACAGAGAAGGGGCAATGCTACTATCCTTTTACCACACTTGTGCTTCAAAGTAGCACCATGATCTTCATGATAGAGAGTCTCCTATATTGTCACTTTCATATACTAGTGGGATTTTTTCATTATAGAACTTGGCTTGTATATTCCAACGATGGGCTTCCTCAAAATGCCCTAGGTCTTCATGAGCAAGGAAGTTGGATGCACACCCACTTAGTTTTCTTTTTGAGCATTCATAAACTTATAGCTCTAGTGCATCCGTTGCATGGCAATCCCTACTCACTCACGTTGATATCTATTGATGGGCATCTCCATAGCCCGTTGATACGCCTAGTTGATGTGAGACTATCTCCTTCTTTTTGTCTTCTCCACAACCACCATATTCTATTCCACCTATAGTGCTATGTCCATGGCTCGCGCTCATGTATTGCATGAAAGTTGAGAACATCAAAAGTATGAAACAATTGCTTGGCTTGTCATCTTGGTTGTGTATGATTTGAATATTTTGTGTGATGAAGATGGAGCATAGCCAGACTATATGATTTTGTAGGGATAAGCTTTCTTCGGTCATGTTATTTTGAGAAGACATAATTGCCTTGTTAGTATGCTTGAAGTATTATTGTTTTTATGTCAATATTAAACTTTTGTTTTGAATTTTATGGACCTGAATATTCTTGCCACAATAGAAAAGATTACATTGATAAATATGTTAGGTAGCATTCCACATCAGAAATTCTGTTTTTATCATTTACCTACTCGAGGTCGAGCAGGAATTAAGCTTGGGGATGCTTGATATGTCTCCAATGTATCTATAATTTTTGATTGTTCCATGCTATTATATTATCCATCTTGGATGTTTTAAATGCATTTATATGCTATTTTATATGATTTTTGGGACTAACCTATTAACCTAAAGGCCAGTGCCAGTTTCTGTTTTTTCCTTGTTTTTGTGTTTTACAGATAAGGAATATCAAACGGAGTCCAATTGACCTGAAACTTTACGACGGTTTTTTTGGACCAAAAGAAGCCCATGAAGTATCAGAGATGCACCAGAGGAGTCCCGAGGCCTCCAAAAGGGTGAGGGGAGCCCCCACCCCCTAGGGCACGCCCTCTGACCTTGTGGGACCCTCGTGGAGTCCCCTGGCTTGTTATCGACGCCAATACCTCTTATATATCCCAAACCTCCAGAACAGAACCTAGATCGGGAGTTCCGCTGCCGCAAGCCTCTGTAGCCACCAAAAACTAATTGGGACCCTGTTCCGGCACCCTGTCGGAGGGGGAAATCATCACCGGTGGCCATCTTCATCATCCCGGTGCTATCCATGACGAGGAGGGAGTAGTTCACCCTCGGGGCTGAGGGTATGTACCAGTAGCTATGTGTTTGATCTCTCTCTCTCTCTCGTGTTCTTGATTTGGCACGATTTTGATGTACCGCGAGCTTTGCTATTATAGTTGGATCTTATGATGTCTCTCCCCCTCTACCTTCTTGTAATGGATTGAGTTTTACCTTTGAAGTTATCTTATCAGATTGAGTCTTTAAGGATTTGAGAACACTTGATGTATGTATTGCATGTGTTTATCTGTGGAGACAATGGGATATTCACGTGATCTACCTGACGTATGTTTTGGTGATCAACTTGCAGGTTTTGTGACCTTGTGAACTTATGCATAGGTGTTGGCACACGTTTTTGTCTTGACTCTCCGGTAGAAACTTTGGGGCACTCTTTGAAGTTCTTTGTGTTGGTTTGAATAGATGAATCTGAGATTGTGTGATGCATATCGTATAATCAAACCCACTGATACTTGTGGTGACATTGAAGTATCTAGGTGACATTAGGGTTTTGGTTGATGTGTGTCTTAAGGTGTTATTTTAGTATAAACTCTAGGGCTATTTGTGACACTTATAGGAATAGCCCAATAGATCGATCAGAAAGAATAACTTTGAGGTGGTTTCGTACCCTACAATAATCTCTTCGTTTGTTCTCCGCTATAAATGACTTTGGAGTGACTCTTTGTTGCACATTGAGGGATTGTTACATTATCTAATTTTGTTATCATTGTTGAGAGAACTTGTACTAATGAAAGTATGAACCCTAGGCCTTATTTCCTAGCATTGCAAAACCGTTTTCACTCACTTTTGTTACCAGTTACCTTGCTGTTTTTATATTTTCAGATTACAAAAACCTATATGTACTATCCATATTGCACTTGTATCACCATCTCTTTGCCAAACTAGTGCACCTATACAATTTACCATTGTATTGGGTGTGTTGGGGACGCAAGATACTCTTTGTTATTTGGTTGTAGGGTTGTTTGAGAGAGGCCATCTTGATCCTATGCCTCCCACAGATTGATAAACCTTAGGTCATCCACTTGAGGGAAATTTGCTACTGTCCTACAAACCTCTGCACTTGGAGGCCCAACAACGTCTACAAGAAGAAGGTTGCGTAGTAGACATCATCACCATACGTTATAACTGTTGCATGATGAATTCCATCCAACATAATTATCCATCACTGATCCATTGCCTACGAGATTTTCACATATTAATCTTTGCTAAGTTACTTTGTTGTTTCCACTATTACAATTACTACAAAACTGCTACTGTCACTTTTGCCACCGTTACCGTTACTTCCATACTACTTTGCTGCAGATATTAAGTCTTTCAGGTGTGGTTGAATTGACAACTCAGCTGCTAATACTTGAGAATATTCCCTTGTGTCGAATCAATAAATTTGGGTTGAATACTCTACCCTCGAAAACCGTTGTGATCCCCTATACTTGTTGTTTATTAGGTCTCACTGAGATGGCCTTGCAAAATCTTTGTTTCCCTTTGTAACGTTTAGGTCTCACCAAAATGAGCAATCGGTCCCACCGAGTTTGCTTGACATCTTCTCTGTTTGCTTATTGCTTCACTTCGGTCTCACCGAGTTGATGCAGTTGGCGCTACCGAGTTGATGTTTGCCCTAAGCCCTAGCAATCGGTCCCACCGAGTTGTTCCAGCTAGTCCCACCGAGATTCCTAACTTTCACATTTTGAACTGAATTGGCCTCACCGAGTTCTTCTATTCGGTCTGACCAAGTTGGGTCAAATGTTGTAACGGTTGGATTTTGTGTGGAGGCTATATATACCCCTCCACCCCCTTCTCCATTCGTGACAAAGCCATTAGAACGTGCCTACACTTCTAGCATACATTTTCTGAGAGAGAACCACCTACTCATGTGTTGAGACCAAGATATACCAATCCTACCAAAAGAATCTTGATCTCTAGCCTTCACAAGTTGCTTTCCACTCAAATCATATTTCCACCATATCCAAATCTGTGAGAGAGAGAGTTGAGTGTTGGGGAGACTATCATTTGAAGAACAAAGAGCAAGGAGTTCATCATCAACACACCATCTATTACCTTTTGGAGAGTGGTGTCTTCTAGATTGGTTAGGTGTTGCTTGGGAGCCTCCGACAAGATTGTGGATTTGAACCAAGAAGTTTGTAAGGGCAAGGAGATCGCCTACTTCGTGAAGATCTACCCGAGTGAGGCAAGTCCTTCGTGGACGATGGCCATGGTGGGATAGACAAGGTTGCTTCTTTGTGGACCCTTCATGGGTGGAGCTCTCCGTGGACTCGTGAAGCCGTTACCCTTCGTGGGTTGAAGTATCCATCAACGTGGATGTACGATAGCACCACCTATCGGAACCACGCCAAAAATCTCCGTGTCATCATTGTGTTTGCACTCTCCAAACCAGTCCCTTTACCTCCATATGCAATATTTTACTTTCCACTGCTACACTCTTAGAATTGCATGTGTAGGTTAATTACTTGAATTGTGCTAAGTTGCTAAAATTTGCCCACAACTAAAATTGGGAAAAGGTTAAATTTTTATTTGGTCAAGTAGTCTAATCACCCCTCCTCTACACCTACTTTCGATCCTACACCCGCCCGACACCTAATTGACAAGCGACAAGGTGGTCGTTGAGGTGGAGAGATGGCAGAGCAGTGGAAGCTTGACGACACGAAGCTTGTCGAGCTTCGCTTGCCGCCAAGTAGCTTGCCGGCAACCAAAGTCTTCATCTTCAGTACTAAGCTAGTACTTCCCAATGACCTGTTTTGAGGTCTTCATGGTTTTGTATACCAAGTCTTGAGTCTTGTTTGTAGTGGTCCTCCGGCAGGCCCTGCCACCGAGAAGGCTACCACTGTCTGTGCACATGTCTGGGGTGCTAAAGGACCCATACTTTAGTACACCGACACGAGCCCCTGAGCCAGGGCCACACACACATGCGACACATCGTTGGGCTAGGCCCAAACAGTGCACAAGCACGCGTGACAGAGGATAATTGTTGTAATCTTCTGTTTTACCGCCCCCACGATGTGCATTCGATGCGCAATGTGGGAGACATGGATTGAAATGGCCGTAGAGTTAGTGTGCCTAAAAAAAGTGCATCCACGTCGGACGGTAAAGAGCCAGCCCCTGCGCCTTCCCCATAAAAAGGAATACATGAGGGGTGTTGCTCATTTACCCCCTCCTTTCCAATCTAGCAAGCTGATACATCTCCATCATATCTACTTTCCCTAACGCTTTTGCTCTTGTTTTGGACTCTAATTTGCATGATTTGAATGAAACTAACCCGGACTGACGCTGTTTTTGGCAGAATTACCATGGTGTTGTTTCTTGTGGAGAAATAAAAGTTCCCAGGTTGGAATAAAACTTTTTGGAGAATTATTTTGCAATAAAAGAAAAATACTGGAGCCAAGAACCACCGGAGGGGGGCCCTGGTTGAGCACAACCCACCAGGCCGCGCCGCCCCCTCCAGGCATGCCCAGGTGGGTTGTGCCCACCTGGTAGCCCCGCAGACCATAATTCCAACTCCTTAAATACCCATATTTGGAGAAAAAAATCAGGGAGGAAGTTTCATCGTGTTTCACGATACGGAGCCGCCACCACCTCTTGTTCTTCATCGGGAGGCCAGATCTGGAGTCTGTTTGGGGCTCCGGAGAGGGGAATCTTCAATCTTCGTCATCACCAACCCTCCTTCATCACCAATTCCATGATGCTCCCCACCGGGAGTGAGTAATTCCTTCGTAGGCTCGCTGGTCGGTAAGGAGTTGGATGAGATTCATCATGTAATCGAGTTAGTTTTGTTAGGGCTTGATCCCTAGTATCCATTATGTTCTGAGAGTGATGTTATTATGACTTTGCCATGCTTAATGCTTGTCACTTTGGGCCTGGGTGCCATGATTTCAGATCTGAATCGTTTCTGTTTTCACCATTATATCTATGTTCTAGATCCGATCTTGCAAGTCATATTCACCTATTACGTGTTATGATCCATAAACCCTAGTGTGAAAGTAATTGGGATACTTTCCCATGATGACCGTATTTTGAGAAATTCATGTATTCAGTATGTGTTAATTCGTTGTTCCGGTTCTATATTAAAAGGAGGCCTTAATATCCCTTAGTTTTCTTATGGACCATATGGTGTTTTCCCCTCTCTATCTTGTTGTGATGAATTGAGTTTTCCCTTTGAGATTTCGTTTTATCGGACTGAATATTTTTGTAGATTTGAGAGCACTTGATATATGTCTTGCATATGAATACATGTGGTGACAATGGGGTATTATATTGATTCACTTGATATATGTTTTGGCACTCAACTCGCGGATTCCTAAGGTGACATTGGGGTAATCTATGCATAGGGGTTGATGCATGTTTTCGTCCTACTTTATCCGGTAGAAATCTTGGGGCACTCTTTGAGGTTCTTTGTGTTGGATTAAGTATTATGAATCTGAAATTGTTTGATGCATATTGTATAATCAACTCACGGAGTATCTGGGTGACATTAGAGTTGGTTGATGTGTATCATATGGTGTTATTTTAGTAGGAACTCTTGGTTAGATTGATCGGGAAGAATAGCTTGGTGTTATTTTAGTGCGAACTCTAGGATAGATTGATCGGAAAGAATAGCTTTGAGGTGGTTTCGTACCCTACAAACAATTTCTTCTTATGTTCTCCGCTAGATAAAAACTTTCTACTGATTCTTCATCGCTCGTGAGAGATGGTTATATGATCCAATTATATTAGCATTGTTGAGAGATTGCACTAGCGAAAGTATAGACCCTAGGCCTCATTTCCAAGCATTGCAATACAGTTTGTGCTTCGTTTATGAATTGCTACCTTGCTGTTTTTTATTGTTCCTATTACAAAAATCAATATCTACTATCATTACTATAGTTGTATCACCATCTCTTCGCCGAACTAGTGCACCTATGCAAATTGCCATTGTATTTTGTGTGTTGGGGACATAAGAGACTTTTTATTATTTGGTTGCAGGGTTTTTTGAGAGAGACCATTGTCATACTACGCCTTCCACAGATTGATAAACCTTAGGCCATCCACTTGAGGGAAATTTGCTACTGTCCTACAAAACTCTGCGCTTGGAGGCCCAACACGAGTCTACAAGAACAAGTTGTGTAGTAGACATCACCCATATACCATTTTATTGTTGTAAGCATGCAAAAAAATGTGCAAGCAATTGGCTTCGAACTCGAGACCGCCGGGTTCGAAGGAAGCAAACCAACCACTAGGCTATCGCACTCATTATGAAACACATGCTTTTTTCTCCATTTATTCCTTCTTCAGTTCCTTTTTTCAGTTTTTATTTCCCCATTTTTGTTTTTCATTATGCGCAAATTCTTTATAAATTCATGAAATTTTTCTTCAAAATTGATGAACCTTTTTTCCAAAATCCATGACCTTTTATTCAAATCCACGAACTTTTTTCCAAATATGTGAACAGTTTTTATTAACCATGGAAATTTAAAGTTTGTGACTTAAAGAAAATCGATGACTTTATTCAATCGATTAACTATTTTTTTTCATATTCAATGTTTTTTAAATTAATTGAACTCTTTCAAAATCCGTGAACTCTTTTCAAATCATTTTTTCTTCAAAATCAACGAACTTTTAAAAAAGTTGTGAACCTTTTCCAGAATTGATGAACTTTTTTCAAATCGATGATTTTGTTTTCAAAATTGATGAAATTGTCAAATTATTGATTTTTTGAACTGATTAACTATTTTTGGAATTTTTGGAACCTTTTCAAATTTGTGAATTGTTTTCAAAATTGATGAACTTTTTCCTAATTCATGATTTTTTAAATTCATGTTTTGTCTTAAAATCTGCGAGCTTTCAAATTTTGTTTAAAAAACCACAATTTTCTAAAATCTATCTCCAATAAATAGCATAGCTACAATTATTCTTAAACTGTTCACGCTGGAGTCATTCACTAGCGCCTAGTTGGTCTAGTGTTTAGGCAACCTACACAAGAGCTAATGTGCGCATGGTCGATTCCTCACGGGAGAAACATTTTTAGGGTGTTTTTTGCGCTATAAAATTCAATTTCCTATGCTACATGTCATGGGCCGGCCCATGAGGTGCGACAATGAGCGCCAGTTGCCTGAACCGACGCATAAAGGGGCATGCGCCCCTATTTATCGCTTTAAGCGAAACAGGGGAAGCCTCACGTCGAGGGGGGCCCAAATGGGTCGGCCTAGCCGTAAGGGAGGCCACGGACTGTTCTTTCGTTTGCTGTTTCTGCTTTACGTTCTCGTTTTTTGCTATATATACATACATACATACATGTGTGTGTGTACTCCTAATGGAGCACTTGGTAGCCTGGTACGGTTTATTTTCGTCCCACCTCCCACCACCCCTCCCACTGGTTTATTTTTGCCTCACCTTCCACCATCGCCTCCTGTTAAAAACTGAATCAATTCCTACTATACTTCCTCTCGTTTTTCTATCCTGGTACATCCCATCACGTATGGATTTTTCCTTCTTGGGGTAAAGATATTCCTCTTCCTAATTTTTAAACAATCATATCTTAACTTTCCTTGCTTAGGCGCCCAGTTCCCAAATCACAAAGCAGTCTAAAATCTTTCCTTTGGTCTCATCTAGATCGTGCCCCTCTCCCCGAACTCTTCCTCACCCCCACGGCTGCTAGGACTAGCCCATGGACGTGGTGGCCTTGCGGACTAGGGACAATGCGGCCAGGGCTTGGTCCACTCGATGACTTCTCTGCAACCGAGAAGGTTGTGGCTGGGGATGGTGGATCCGGCTATGAGCCTGGCGGCGACCATATTGTCCCACTGGGCATGACTGGATCCTCAGATGGAGGTATGTGTGCTTGCTTGTTGATGCATGTTTGTTTGAAGTGCTTGCTTCCATGGTTGAGATGCATCTGTGGTTGACGTCAGCTTGCTCAGGACGGTGTGGTCCACGTTCTCAACCACAGCGATAACCACGAGGACGGTGGTGGCCACATGGATGACGATGTTCTCACGCGGGGCGGCCTCCTACCGGACCATGATGTCCTGTGAGCAAATTGCAAAATCCACCACAATTGGGTCGAAGTTTTCAATGCTTCAGAAAAAAATCATCGGAAAACATGCATTTGGTGGGTGTTTGACGACATTTGCACAATTGTGGTGGTTTTTTGCAATTTACTCCCCGGGTGGTGGCACACATCAGGTCGTCCACATCGACTTCAATAAGACATCGACGTCCACACACTACAAAAAAGACACATCCCTTACATTTTGGGCCGAACAATTTTTTTCTCATGCTTATGACACTTCTATGACGATAATTGTGACAAAATCCAGTATCATCATAGATGTGGTGGGCTCCTACTTCTATGACAAAAAATCATGACAGAAAATGGGCTTTTCGTCCTGGGCGGGCCGGAGACGCAGCTGCATGACATTCTTTGGGCCGTCCATGACAGAAAAAAGGTGGTAGAAGCGAGGGCGAGGAAAATATCGGGGAGTTCCCGGTTATGGTGGGTGGTCGGGGCCGAGTGATGTACAGAGCTTTGCGCGTTTCTCTCGTGCACGTACACGCGTGTGTGCGAGGCGTTGCGCTCTAACTAAACCCGAGCGAGGCGTTGGGCTCTAACTCAACCCGAGCGATTGCACTAGCTACATTACTGAACCCCGATCGATCCCTTGCTGTTAACTGAACCCGAGTGATTCCTTCGCTACTGCTGCTAACTGAAGCCGATCGAACATG
>NC_041390.1:177453285-177464867 GCF_002162155.2 Triticum dicoccoides
CGTGGTAGTAGAGGTCGTTGCCGCTAGATGAACAGGACCCCATGGAGAGTTGGATGAACAGGACAACCCCGTGGAGGGCTGGTTGAACAATAGCCGGTGGAGGGCCGGATGAACAGTAGGCATGGAGGGGTGGTTGAACATGACCCCGTGGAGAGGGCTGGTTGAACAGTAGCCGGTGGAGGAGTGGTGGAGGCTGGGTGAACAGGTGCCCGTGCATGAACAGTGTTTGGTGGAGGCAGGAGGGAAGACGCCGTGGATGAACAGTCGCAGGTGGAGACTGGAGGAGGTCGACGGTTGATGAACAGTAGCCCATGGAGGCAGTCGATGATGGAGATGAACAGTATCCCATGGAGTCCCAGTTTGCGGTACGCCACACCCCTCCCGATGAAAAGGACTCCCGTTTCAACCGTAGCGCTCCAACAAAAGTTCGTTTCCTCCGTTTTGCGGTATGCCACACCCCTCCTCATATAGAGGACCCTGTTTTGATCGTAGGAGGTCCAAGAGAAGTCCATTTCACCCATTTTGCGGCACGCTAGACCCCTCCCGATGAACTGGATCCTGTTTCGACCGTGGCCGGTCGAACACAAGGCTGTTTCCTCCGTTCTGCGGTACGCCAAGCCTCGTTTCGATCAGATATTCCATCCAGCCGGTTGGCTCCCGATGAACGCGATGACGCAGTTTCTCCGTTCCGACCCAGCCACGTACATGAGCCCTGGCCGTACGTATGTGCGAGTAGGCGTACGAGACCCCGCCCATATGTACATATGTGGACGTATTTTTTGGTGTTTGGTTGCATGTACGTGTACACTATTTAGATGGGACAACCTGAACTATTACGTGGGGGGCTCTACTATGACATGTGTCGCTACTTATACGGCCACGGCTCATCATTGCAGAGCAACTGGTCTACCAGTATGTACGTACACGTTCGCGAAAAGACAGACAACGGTACATACACTTCGACCGGGTGGGTCCCAACTGTTAGGGAGGATAAGGACGCACTTCCTTGCATGCAAAGATATAGCTGCTAGGTCCCAGCCGTCAAGAGGGAATCTTGTTTTTACCCATAATAAGGACACACTTCCTTGCGTGCGAAGCTGTAGCTGGTGGGTCCCAACAGTCAGGGGGAGAAAACATTATTTTTCAGGCTAAAAAGGATGCAATTGCATGCATGCGTCCATGGGCGTGGTGCGTCCCCACTGTTAGCCTCTCACGTACAGTCATCTTCCGATGACTCACATTTGTTGACCATGTTGACCACATGGTGTCGAGTGCACCAAGGCCGGTGGTCGACGGCGAGGCCCCAGACTGGAACGACCCAGAGATGGGGAGGACGCGGTAGTGGAGTCGCAGATGGAGAGGAGTGGGAAACTTGACTGGTTCGGGTGCATGACAGTAGTTCCGCCCATGGGAGACAGGAGTAAGAACAGAGGTTGAAGAATTAGCACAACTATTGGATTAACATCCAACGGTCCAACTGCTAGAATCAATTGTTGACTAAGTTGACAAAGCCCTGCGTACATGTCCGCTTAGTAGGCCCACAAGTCAGCCACCAAATCTGACGGGTCCTAGCTGTCAACGGGAGGAATAGTTTTTTTCGCATAACAAGGTGGCACTTCTTTCCGTGCGAAGATACAACTGGTGGGTCCCAGCTATCAGGGGGAGGAAACATTTTTTAGATTAATAAGGAGGAACTTTCCTTGCGTGCGATCATGGACCTCGTGGGTCCTAGCCGTCAGGCTCTCCACATACAGGCATCTTCCGATGACTCTCGTTTGTTGACCACGCCGCGCCGAGCACAGCGAGGCGGTGGACGACAGCGAGGCCCCTGACGGGAACGACCTGGAGATGTGAAGACGTGGCAGTGGAGTCGCAGATTGAGAGGAGTACAAGGGTTATAACTGGTTCTGGTGCGGCGTGGGGTTGCAGTCGGTGGAGAATAACAGGAGGTGCGGATGGGTGGAGGGACAGCATGGCCGGCGGTGGGGTAGCGCTTCACAGTGATGCGTGCTAAGCAGAGCCCCTAGCGGCCAGAGGCCGGTCCAGGCGGTCCCGGCGACGCTGGAGGAAGAAGACGAGAGATTGCAGGTGCATGCCGGCCGTTGGATATAAATCCAATGGCTATGGATGTCATAATCATTTTTTGACCAAGTTGACAACGCCTTGCGTAGGCTTCGACCTATTGGCCCACATGCCAGCCTGCAAAAATGTGGCATATCTTTAATCCATGTTTTCTAGAATTTACAGTCCATTTCCTGGGCTGGGTGAACAAATAATTTCGCGTCAATGCTGCCCATTTAATATTTTCTAAGAAATACCAGCCCATTTGCACTTTCTTGAAATACACGAATTAGCTCGGCTCGTTCTATATATAATATTAGGTTAGAAGGAGCAATTAATATCAAAAATAAACCGGAGCTACACATTATATATATATAATTAAGAAATTAGTGAGTTATTGCTCAAAACAAAAATGAGTGCGTTATTATTACATTGGTCCATAAAATCTTCGCAAGCTTTTGTACACAATGACCAGAATTTTCCTTGCCTGTGAGTAAAAGACAACCAGGATTTTCCTTGCCAACTTCTGTTAAACATGTACTTTTATAAGTTAATAACACCTGGGATGTTTTTATAATGTATGTATAAGTCTCTATAAAATATACTATAATAGTAGTGATATAAATATATATAATGTGGTTAGAAGGGAAAACATAAATTAGACACAGCATTATTATTCTTATATATAGATAAATAGAACAGAGATCTGCGTTTTGTTAAAAAAATACATTGGGCCGCCGATCTTTATAAAAAGTATATCCTACGTTGGGAGGCCCATTGGCAGGTATGGACCTCAAAAAATAAGTTGAAACCACTGTCTCCATATGTCATGGGTTACTGATACGCCTCCGTCGTATCTATAATTTTTTATTGTTCCATGCCAATATTCTACAACTTCCATATACTTTTTGGCAACTTTTTATACTATTTTTGGGACTAATATATTGATCTAGAACCCAGTGCCAGATCCTGTCTGTTGCATGTTTTTGGTTTCGCAGAATATCCATATCAAACGAAATCCAAACAGGATAAAAACGGACGGAGAATTATTTTGGAATATTTGTGATTTTTGGGAAGAAAATCAATGTGATACGATGCCCGAGGTGGCCATGAGGGTCGGGCCCACGGCCACTACAAGCAGGCACGCCCCCACCCTCGTGGGCCACCCATAAGGCGGTTGATGCTCTACTTTGGCCGCAAGAAAGCTAATTTTTGGAAAAAGATCTGGGCGAAGGTTTCAACCCAATCGGAGTTACGGATCTCCGGATATAAAAGAAACAGTGAAAGGGCAGCAGAACGGCACGCAGAAACAGAGAGAGACAGAGAGACAGATCCAATCTCGGAGGGGCTCTCGCCCCTACCACGCCATGGAGGCCATGGACTAGAGGGGAAACCCTTCTCCCATCTAGGGAGGAGGTCAAGGAAGAAGAAGACGAAGGGGCCCCCTCTCCCCTTCTCTTTCGGTGGCGCCGGAACGCTGCCGTGGCCATCATCATCACTGCAATCTTCACCAACAACTTCACCGCCATCATCACCAACTCTTCCCCCCTCTATGCAGCGGTGTAACCTCTCTCTTACCCGCTGTAATCCCTACTTAAACATGGTGCTCAAAGCTATATATTATTTCCCAATGATGTATGGCTATCCTATGATGTTTGAGTAGATCTGTTTTGTCCTATGGGCTATTTGATGATCAAGATTGGTTTGAGTTGTATGTTTTATTATTGGTGCTGTCCTATGGTGCTTTCTGTGTTGCGCAAGAGTGAGGGATCCCCGCTGTAGGGTGTTGAAATACGTTCATGATTCGCTTATAGTGGGTTGCGTGAGTGACTGAAACACAAACCCGAGTAAGGGGGTTGTTGCGTATGGGATAAAGAGGACTTAATATTTAGTAGTTGTGGATGCTTGCTAGAGTTCCAATCATAAGTGAATATGATCCAAGTAGAGAAAGTATGTAGCTTATGCCTCTCCCTTATATAAAATTGCAATAATGATTACCGGTCTAGTTATCGATTGCCTAGGGACAAATATCTTTCTCGTAACAAAAATATCTTTACTGAAACTAACTTAGTTGTGTCTTTATCTAAACAGCCCCTACTTTTTATTTACGCTCTCTTTATATTCTTGCAAACCTATCCAAAAACACCTACAAAGTACTTCTAGTTTCATACTTGTTCTAGGTAAAGTGAACATCAAGCGTGCGTAGAGTTGTATCGGTGGTCGATAGAACTTGAGGGAATATTTGTTCTGCCTTTAGCTCCTCGTTGGGTTTGACACTCTTACTTACCGAAAACTGTTGCGATCCCCTATACTTTTGGGTTATCAAGACCTTTTTCTGGCGCTGTTGCCGCGGAGCAATAGCGTGGGGTGAATATTCTCGTGTGTGCTTGTTTGCTTTATCACTAAGTAATTTTTATTTGCTGTTCTTAGTTGTTCTTTATCTTTAGTTATGGATATGGAACACGAAATACCAAAAACATTAGGTATACTTTCTGCTCATGGAGATGGGGAACCTCCTAAAACCCTCGATGTTGGTTATGTGAAAGATATTATGTACTACTTTAATAATCCCGAGAAAACCCCATTCAATTATGTAATGGGAGTAACGTTGGATCAACGTGAATACTTTAGGGATTACCGCTTCACACAAAAAAGGAAACTATTATGGGATCAAATTCATATATTGAAGTGGTATGCTAGGCAACTATGCTTGAGATATGATTATACTTGTTGCTCTAGGATGAAGGCTCCACACCTTCCCTTTTCATGCGAATTTAATGATAATAAAACCTTAGCTTCTTATGCTAATGGTATATATGATTACTATGAAGTGGAACAAATAGAAGAATTTGTTTCTTTTATGGGTGCTTATGAAATTGAATCTATGTTTAAAGAGTTTGAAGACTTTGATGATTCGGTTTATAGACCTGAAAATTTATCTATCCTTAAATATTGTTATGAGAATTATGAATACAATTATGATAATAATGCACTTATTGAGAAAGTTTCCGCTGTCCAAGAAGAGACTAATATTTTGCAGGAGTCTATGGAAGAAGAAATTGATGAACTGTGAGCTCATTGGATGAAAAAGATGAGGAGGAGAGCGAAGAACAAAAGGAGGAAGAGCGGATTGATCACCCGTGCCCACCTTCTAATGAGAGTAACTCTTCAACTCATACATTGTTTAACTTCCCTTCGTGCTTACCGAAGGATGATTGCTATGATGACTATTATGATCCTGTTGATTCTCTTGAAATATCCCTTTTTGATGATGCTTGCTATGCTTGTGGCCAAGATGCCAATATGAATTATGCTTATGGAGATGAACTTGCTATAGTTCCTTATGTTAAACATGAAATTGTTGCTATTGCACCCACGCATGATAGTCCTATTTTGAATTCTTCCAACTATACTATATCGGAGAAGTTTGACCTTATTAAGGATTATATTGATGGGTTGCCTTTTACAGTTACACATGATGATTTTGATGAATATAATATGCATGTGCTTGATGCTCCTACTTGCAATTATTATGAGAGAGGAACTATATCTCCACCTCTCTATGCTTCCCACATGATAAAATTGCAAGAAACTGTTTATACTATGCATTGGCCTTTACTTTGTGTGCATGAATTGTCCTTTTATGACATGCCGATGCATAGGAAGAGAGTTAGACTTCGTTGTTGCATGATATATGTTACTTTGTGCTCACTACTAAATTACAAATCATTCTTAATTAAATTTGGCTTTGATATACCTTGGGATCTGCGTGGATTCACTACTTGAGCATTATATGCCTAGCTTAATGGCTTTAAAGAAAGCTCTGCCAGGGAGACAACCCGAAAGTTTTAGAGAGTCATTTGTTTCTGTTGAGTGCTTTTATATAGTTTAAAAACAACAAAAATAAAGAGGGGAACCCAAAACTTTTTCAAAAAGGAAAGTGGAAGTGAGAGAGACAAGCATTGTTGAAGTGGGAGAGCTCCTTGAACTTTGTTCATGCTCACGGCAACTTTGTGAATCTTGATTACAGAAACTTTTCAATAAAAATAATTATCCCCTTGTACAATTCCATTGTATTATAAAAATAATGTGCCAAGGTTTGCCTTTAGGATGTTTACATTTGCTTGATGGTTTGTACGGTGCAGGACAGAAACTTTGGCTGTAGTGCGTGATTTCACATTTTTAGCTGGAACGTCAAATGGTTCTGATTCTATTTGCACTGTCTTTCTATACAATTTTTTATTTTTCCTAATTTTGGTAGAATTTTTCAAGTACCAGAAGTATGGTGAATGTTTAGATTATTACAGACTGTTCTGTTTTAGACAGATTCTGTTTTGATGCATAGTTTGCTTGTTTTGATGAAACTATCAATTTATATTAGTGGATTAAGCCATGAAAAAGTTATATTACAGTGTACACAATGCAAAAACAAAATATGAATTGGTTTTCAACAGTACTTAGAGTAGTGATTTGCTTTATTATACTAATGGATCTTACTGAATTTTCTGTTGAAGTTTTGTGTGGATGAAGTGTTCGATGATCGAGAAGGTCTCGATGTGAGAAGAAGGAAGAGAGGCAAGAGCTAAACCTTGGGGATGCCTGAGGCACCCCAAGTAAATATTCAAGGAGACTCAAGAGTCTAATCTTGGGGATGCCCCGGAAGGCATCCCCTCTTTCTTCAACAAGTATCGGTATGTTTTCGGATTCGTTTCGTTCATGCGATATGTGCAATCTTTGAGCGTCTTTTGCTTTTAGTTTTTATTTTTCTTTTATGCACCATGCTGGTATGAGGTAGCCCTTGGTTGATTTGTAGAATGCTCTATGCACTTGACTTATATCTTTTGAGTATGGCTTTATAGAATGCTCCATGTGCTTCACTTATATCATTTGAAGTTTGGATTGCCTGTTTCTCTTCACATAGAAAACCGCCATTTGTAGAATGCTCTTTTGGTTCACTTATATTTTTTAGAGCGTGGGCATATCTTTTGTAGAAAGAACTAAACTCTCTTGCTTCACTTATATCTATTTAGAGAGATGAAAGGAATTGGTCATTCACATGGTTAGTCATAAAATCCTACATAAGACTTGTAGGTCACTGAATATGATATGTTTGATTCCTTGCAATAGTTTTGCGATATAAAGATGGTGATATTAGAGTCATGCTAGTGGGTAGTTGTGGATTAGTAGAAATACTTGTGTTGAGGTGTGTGATTCCCGTAGCATGCACGTATGGTGAACCGTTATGTGATGAAGTCGGAGCATGATTTATTTACTGATTGTCTTCCTTATGAGTGGCGGTCGGGGACTAGCGATGGTCTTTTCCTACCAATCTATCCCCCTAGGAGCATGCGCGTAGTAATTTTTTCGATGACTAATAGATTTTTGCAATAAGTATGTGAGTTCTTTATGACTAATGTTGAGTCCATGGATTATACGCACTCTCACCCTTCCATCATTGCTAGCCTCTCTAGTATCGCGCAACTTTCGCCGGTACCATAAACCCACCATATACCTTCCTCAAAACAGCCACCATACCTACCTATCATGGCATTTCCATAGCCATTCCGAGATATATTGCCATGCAGCTTCCATCATCATCATATACATGACTTGAGCATTCATTGTCATATTGCTTTGCATGATCATAAGAATGCTAGCATGATGTTTTCATGGCTTGTCCGTTTTTTGATGTCATTGCTATGCTAGATCATTGCACATCCCGGTACACCGCAGGAGGCATTCATATAGAGTCATATCTTTGTTCTAGATATCGAGTTGTAATATTGAGTTGTAAGTAAATAAAAGTGTGATGATCATCATTATTAGAGCATTGCCCTAGTGAGGAAAGGATGATGATGACTATGATTGCCCCACAAGTCGGGATGAGACTCTAGACTTTACAAAAAAAGAGGCCAAAGAAGCCCAAATAAAAAAAGAGGCCAAAGAAGCCCACCAAAAAATAAAAAAAATGAGAGAAAAAGAGAGAAGGGGCAATGTTACTATCCTTTTACCACACTTGTGCTTCAAAGTAGCACCATGTTCTTCATATAGAGAGTCTCTTGAGTTATCACTTTCATATACTAGTGGGAATTTTCATTATAGAACTTGGCTTGTATATTCCGATGATGGGCTTCCTCAAATGCCCGAGGTCTTCATGAACAAGCAAGTTCAATGCACACCCACTGAGTTTCAATTTGAGCTTTCATACACTTATAGCTCTAGTGCATCCGTTGCATGCCAATCCCTACTCACTCACATTGATATCTATTGATGGGCATCTCCATAGCCCGTTGATATGCCTAGTTGATGTGAGACTATCCTCTCCTTTTTGTCTCCTCCACAACCACCATTCTATTCCACCTATAGTGCTATGTCCATGGCTCACGCTCATGTATTGCGTGAAAGTTGAAAAGGTTTGGGAACGTCAAAAGTATGAAACAATTTCTTGGCTTGTCATCAGGGTTGTGCATGATGTGAATATTTTGTGTGGTGAAGATGGAGCATAGCCAGACTATATGATTTTGTAGGGATAACTTTCTTTGGCCATATTATTTTGAAAGGACATGGTTGCTTTATTAGTAGGCTTGAAGTATTATTGTTTTTATGTCAAATGATAGACTATTGCTTTGAATAACTCGTATCTTAATATTCATGCCATGATTAGATATGTGATCAAGATTATGCTAGGTAGCATTCCACATCAAAAATTATCTTTTTTATCATTTACCTACTCGAGGACGAGCACAATTAAGCTTGGGGATGCTGATACATCTCCATCGTATCTATAATTTTTGATTGTTCCATGCCAATATTCTACAACTTCCATATACTTTTTGGCAACTTTTGTTACTATTTTTGGGACTAACATATTGATCTAGAGCCCAATGCCAGATCCTGTCTGTTGCATGTTTTTGGTTTCGCAGAATATCCATATCAAACGGAATCCAAACAGGATAAAAACAGACGGAGAATTATTTTGGAATATTTGTGATTTTTGGGAAGAAAATCAACGTGATACGATGCCCGAGGTGGCCACGAGGGTGGGGCCCACGGCCACTACAAGAAGGCGCGCCCCCACCCTCGTGGGCCACCCATAAGGCGGTTGATGCTCTACTTTGGCCGCAAGAAAGCTAATTTTTGGAAAAAGATCTGGGCGAAGGTTTCAACCCAATCGGAATTACGGATCTCCGAATATAAAAGAAACGGTGAAAGGGCAGCAGAACGGCACGCACAAACAGAGAGAGAGACAGATCCAATCTCGGAGGGGCTCTCGCCCCTCCCATGCCATGGAGGCCAAGGACCAGAGGGGAAACCCTTCTCCCATCTAGGGAGGAGGTCAAGGAAGAAGAAGGCGAAGGGCCCCCCTCTCCCCTTCTCTTCCGGTGGCGCCGGAATGCTGCCATGGCCATCATCATCACCACAATCTTCACCAACAACTTCACCGCCATCATCACCAACTCTTCCCCCCTCTATGCAGCGGTGTAACCTCTCTCTTACCCACTATAATCTCTACTTAAACATGGTGCTCAACACTATATATTATTTCCCAATGATGTATGGTTATCCTATGATGTTTGAGTAGATCCGTTTTGTCCTATGGGCTATTTGATGATCAAGATTGGTTTGAGTTGCATGTTTTATTGTTGGTGCTGTCCTATGGTGCTCTCCTTGTCGTGCAAGCATGAGGGATCCCTGCTGTAGGGTGTTGAAATACGTTCATGATTCGCTTATAGTGGGTTGTGTGAGTGACTGAAACACAAACCCGAGTAAGGGGGTTGTTGCATATGGGATAAAGAGGAATTGACACTTTAATGCTATGGTTGGGTTTTACCTTAATGATCTTTAGTAGTTGCAGATGCTTGCTAGAGTTCCAATCATAAGTGCATATGATCCAAGTAGAGTAAGTATGTTATCTTATGCCTCTCCCTCATATAAAATTGCAATAATGATTACCGGTCTGGTTATCGATTGCCTAGGGACAAATAACTTTCTCGTAACAAAAATATCTTTACTGAAACTAACTTAGTTGTGTCTTTATCTAAAAAACCCCTACTTTTTATTTACGCTCTCTTTATATTCTTGCAAACCTATCCGAAAACACCTACAAAGTACTTCTAGTTTCATACTTGTTCTAGGTAAAGCGAACATCAAGCGTGTGTAGAGTTGTATCGATGGTCGATCGAACTTGAGGGAATATTTGTTCTGCCTTCAGCTCCTCGTTGGGTTCGACACTCTTACTTATCGAAAACTGTTGCGATCCCCTATACTTGTGGGTTATCAGTTACGCATGTTAAAAAAAACCTAGGCCTAGCTGATACTTGTTTTCCCTCTGGAAAAAAATGATACCAGCTAGATCCCCGATACCCCTTTCCCGCAATAAAAAAAAGATCCCCGATACCCCTGAAAAAAAGCTCCCTGATGACAGTCATCATTGGAAATTTATTTCGTTTATTGACTAAGGTTGACAAACCCGTGGGCCCCAACATCAGTATATAATTAGGAGGAAGCTTTTTTCCAATAGGGTACTTGCTTGCGTACGGCTTGGACCTGGTGGGTCCCCACTGTCAGTCTCTCGGTGTACAGTTCTCTCCGGATTCCTCTCGTTTGTTGAGCATGTTGACAACGGCATACGGCGGTGCCACAGCGAGTGCACACGGACGGGAAAGAACTAGAGCCGGGGAAGACGCCTTCATTCTTTCGAACATACCGCACTAGCCCGGTGGCTGCAGCCCTCTCACCCAAAAGCTGTACTGCCCGGGTTCGATTCCAACTGGTGCAGTTGAAAAATATCTAACTGTGACGCCCGGGTAATTAGGCTACAGTAATCCCATGCTAATCATGCCATGACACCTCGGTTACTGTTGCTGTCCTCGCAATAATTTGAAACCGTTCAAATTTCAAATTCAAATAATAAGTGAAATTCTAAACTTCTCAAACATGAAAACTAAAATGATCATCATGTGGCAAATAATCCCTAACTTATTTTGGGTGTTGGAACCAACCTTTTTCAAAATGTTTAAGTGCCTAAACTAAATAAAAACAGGGGCTAAAACAATTATTAAATACTTTTGAATAATAAACAAATGTAAAACTAATTTATTTAGTGCCAAATTAATTATGACAGTAGCCTAACTAATAATGCTAATTTAGGGACTGAGTTGATATATTATAAAACTGCATATAAATAAAACTAAAAGAAACAGAAAAATAGATAAACAGAAATAAACAGAAAACAAAAGGAAAAGGAGAAAACCCTCCCCCCCGCGCTGGGCCTTTTGGCCCAGCTGGCCGTCCACACTACCCCGGCCGCCTGAATGGGCCGGCCCACCCCGTCGCCTTAACCCCCCCACTCCCCAAGTCCAACACCACCGACACCCACTCCCTCCCCCCACGAAAATATCTCCTCTCTCCCCGACTGGATCGAGATCGGGAGAGGAGGTCGCTGCCCCGCGCCAGGACGCCGCCGTCGCCCGGATCGACCTTCCCGGAGCGCTTCCCCGCCGGCCTGCGCCTCCTCGACA
>NC_041390.1:177465545-177472748 GCF_002162155.2 Triticum dicoccoides
CGCCCCGTCGCCCGTGCACACCCACGCCACTGCCATCGCGCCCGCAGCTCCACTGCTCCGGCTCGGCTGCTTCGCGCGCGCCCACAGTGCCCGCCGCGCGCTCCTCCTCTGCCCACCGCGTGCACCACCGCGGCCAGCGCCCTGCCAGGGCCCCGGTCATCTCCCGAGTCCGCCCCGACGGGTACCCCGCCCGTGCCCGTTACGCCCAAACCCGCAAAGACCCCCCTGCCACTGACAGAGGGGGCCCACGCCCTAGAACGTTAAAGAGAAGGTTAAAAAAATGAATAATAAGTAAATTAATTAATTAGTTAATTAACTTAATTAATCTTAATTAGTTAATTAAAGAATTAATTAAACTAATTAAACTGGATCAGATTAACATAATCAATTAACTAAACCCTAGTTAACCTAACAGTGTATGACAGGTGGGTCCCACCCAGTCAACACCTGTTGACTGGTGACGTCAGCATGACATCATGCTGATGTCATAAATCCAAATTTTGAATTAAATCAAATAATTAATTAAATTCCAGAAATTAATAAAATCTTTAGAAAATCATATCTTTTAATCCGTAACTCGGATGAAAAAGTTTTATACATGAAAGTTGCTCAGAACGACGAGACGTATCCGGTTTCGCAGCCCGTTTATCCACCACACATCCCTAGCATAGCGAACACGCAACTTTCCCCCTCCGGTTCACCGGTCCGAAAGCGCGAAACACCGGGGGTACTTTCCCGGATGTCATCCCCCTTCACCGGTATCACCTACTACCGCGTTAGGGCACCTCTAACGCCGTTACTTGTCATATCATGCATCACTATGCATATGCTTGCATTATATTTATTGTTTCTTCCCCCTCTTCTCTCGCTAGACACCGAGTCCGACGCCGCTGCTACCCAGTACGACTACGGTGTTGACGACCCCTCTCTCTTGCCAGAGCAACCATGCAAGCCCCCCCTTGATCACCAGATATCGCCTACTCTCCTCTATACTGCTTGCATTAGAGTAGTGTAGCATGTTACTGCTTTCATTATTCCTATCCTGATGCATAGCCTGTCCTTGTTACTACTGTTCATACCTTTACCTGCAATCCTACTTGCTTAGTATAGGATGCTAGTATTTCCATCTGTGGCCCTACCTTCTTGTCCGTCTGCTGTGCTATACTATCGGGCCGTGATCACTCGGGAGGTGATCGCGGGTTTATACTATGTACTTTATACTTGATACATGTGGTGATTAAAGACGGGTCGACTCGTAGGAGCACCCGCGAGTGGAACTTTGAGGCGGAGCGACAGGGCAGGTTCAGACCACCTAGGAGAGAGGTGGGCCTGGCCCTGGTCGGCGTTCGCGGATACTTAACACGCTTAACGAGATATGGGTATTTGATCCGAGTCTGGCCTTTTGGTCTATACGCACTAACCATCTACGCGGGAGTAGTTATGGGTATCCCGACGTCGTGGTATCAGCCGAAGCCTTCGTGACATCAGCGACTGAGTGGCGCGCGCCGGATTGGAACGTAAGCCTGCTCTTGTATTAAGAGGGCTAGTTCTGCTTCCGGCCGCGTTCGCAACGTGCAGGTGTGCTAAGGGCGATGGGCCCAGACCCCTGTGCGCTTAGGTTTAGACCGGCGTGCTGACCTCTCTGTTGTGCCTAGGTGGGGCTGCGCCGTGTTGATCTTTCGTGGCTGGGCATGACCCCGAAAAGTGTGTCCGGCCAAATGGGATCAAGCGTGTTGGGGAATGTGGTGCACCCCTGCAGGGAAGTTAATCTATTCGAATAGTTGTGATCTTCGGTAACAGGACGACTTGGAGTTGTACCTTGACCTTATGACAACTAGAACCGGATACTTAATAAAACACACCCTTCCAAGTGCCAGATACAATCGGTGATCGCTCTCTCACAGGGCGATGAGGGGAGGATCATTGGTTAGGATTATGCTATGCGATGCTACTTGGAGGACTTCAGTCTAATCTCTTCTACATGCTGCAAGACAGAGGTTGCCAGAAGCGTAGTCTTCGAAAGGACTAGCTATCCCCCCTTATTCCGGCTTTCTGCAGTTCAGTCCACATATGATACCATTATTCCATTTGATACCAATGCATACATTGTAGTATAGCTCCTTGCTTGCGAGTACTTTGGATGAGTACTCACGGTTGCTTTCTCCCTCCTTTCCCCCTATCCCTTCTACCTGGTTGTCGCAACCAGATGTTGGAGTCCAGGAGACAGACGCCACCTTCGACGACGACTCCTACTACACCGGAGGTGCCTACTACTACGTGATGCCCACTGACGACGACCAGGAGTAGTTAGGAGGATCCCAGGCAGGAGGCCTGCGCCTCTTTCGATCTGTATCCCAGTTTGTGCTAGCCTTCTTAAGGCAAACTTGTTTAACTTCTCTCTGTACTCAGATATTGTTGCTTCTGCTGACTCGTCTATGATCGAGCTCTTGTATTCGAGCCCTCGAGGCCCCTGGCTTGTAATATGATGCTTGTATGACTTATTTTATTTGTAGAGTTGTGTTGTGATATCTTCCCGTGAGTCCTTGATCTTGATCATACACGTTTGCGTGTATGATTAGTGTACAGTCAAATCAGGGGCGTCACAAGTTGGTATCAGAGCCAGCTGCCTGTAGGAATCCCCCTTCCATACTCCTTGGCTGAAGTCGAGTCTAGACCTTGCAAAACTTTTACTAACATGGCTGTGCGGCCCATGGGCCCACATCGCCATTGGGTGGTATTAGGATCTTTTACTTCTCGATCTTTACTCTGGGTTCTGAACTCTCTTCTATTCGGGTTAAACGATTTTTACTAAAATCTAACTTTAGGTTCTCGAAAATAATTTCTCCCGGAGAGCCCCTTCAGTCTAGATGATCGCTGGCTGCACTAGAAGATTTCGAAGATACTCTTTGATATTCTCTCAAGACCTTGTGCCCGTTGCTTTTGCAATTCCCTTGCACCGAAATATCCCTATGGATAAATACTTACACCTGTCGTTCTTACTTTTATTCCCAGTTGATCTTGTTATTACAAGATAACCCGAAATTCTCTATAATGTTTCGAGTATACTTTGTTCCCACTGCCTTGCAGTTCTTGCCACATGAATACCCCCTACGGATAATTCCTCACACTTACCAGATATCCGTTCTTTCCCCGTTGTTTATGTGTTTCCCTAAGGTCTTCGAAATAATATTCGATCTTCCGAAAATGCTTAGCAGCTTATTGCTCTTGAAATTCTTGCTTGCTTGCATTATGGTTAAGCCCATAAGTATAGTAATCTTATTGGCAGCCTTTGTCTCTACCATTTTGAGTCCATTGATTCAAAAATATTGCGAATGCTCGCAATC
Source organism: Triticum dicoccoides (assembly GCF_002162155.2). Lineage (NCBI taxonomy): Eukaryota > Viridiplantae > Streptophyta > Magnoliopsida > Poales > Poaceae > Triticum > Triticum dicoccoides. The sequence continues at coordinate 177,468,890 of NC_041390.1, forward strand.
CTCAATCGGATCCTAGAATTCATCCTTTTGGCTCAAACGTCATTTTAAACATGAGCTGGATCTCGACCAATCAGATTGCCATCGATTGTACCCCTAAGTCTATTCAACTTGTCCGTCCTTGATCAGAGCGTTTGCTCCTGATCCCTTGATTTGAAAATCATAAATCCTTTGTTATTTAAATGTTGAATTATTCAGATGTTCTGTAAAATGATGCATTTGCATTCTTTCTTCCTCTGATTGGGTATCGATACTCACATCAGCTCCATTGTGGATCACCATATCCACTGTTGGATTTTTATCCGACAATGTCCTTCATAATTAATCACCTTGTGAGTTCTTTCTCCGATACATAATGCCTTTGGTAATTTGTATCCTCTCCTTTGCCAACCATGCTCTGCTTTCGAGCTGGTAATATTTACTCTCAAAGCTTGTGGTATATGTTTCCACGATACCCTGACAGGTTGAACCTATGCCTTCCTTAATTTGTGTGACCTCGAAAGTTATGCGGGTTATACCCTGCTGACGCTTCGTCAGATAACTTTCCAGCCCTACAACTTCAAAAAAAGGGGAGGTAAATGTAAGGTTATGCATTGAAGAAGTGGGAGTCGACCTTGAACTTTGTGTTCATGCCCATGGACACGATGTAGATCTTATCATTAAAGCTTCTCTTAAATTAATTACTCCCTTGGTATAAGTTAAGCTTATATCTAGGATCTGGCCTTTGGCAATCGTGGTTCCGACCATGATCTCCTTTAAATACCATTTCTCGTGCAAGTTTAAGCACCTGTCTTCTATAGAGCAATACCCCAGTCCAACCTCTACTTTGATCTGTCGTCGATTATTACCCCCTGGTACCTCGAGATTGTCATGGAACTGCATAGCTTCTTATGAGTTCTTCAACAAGTGCTACATTCTCACTGACTCCAAAATTTTCACGGGCTCAGAGTTATTAAACACTCAAAGACACCGATAATTGACTAAAGTCTGCACCGCGATTAAACAAATCGTGGTAACCTTCATGACTTACGAATTTGAACTCGATCACGTCATTCCTAGCCTACTTGGCTATATCCTGGTCATGCCGATTTTAACTGTGCTACCTGGTCCTTCCTAGAGCAAAAATTTCGAGGAGAGCTAATCTTACGTCGATCTTCCTCGTCATAACAATTGTCCTTGAATGACAAGCTTGATTTCAAGTTTGTGTCGTACCTATGGTTTCAATAACTTCTCGCTTCATCATTCTGTGGACTTGATGTCATCGCCGATCGGTTACATCTTCTTGAAACCTCTCGACAAATGTGTCGTGATCATCATCAACATTTTGACCCCTTCCAGGATATCAATTGAATTCATGATGAGAAGTACCATCCTCGCCCCTCAATGGTTTGTGTTATCACCGACCACTTTATTGCCTTCCGTTCAACACAAACTTTTTGTGTTTTGTGTTATACCTTGAGATCCTTGCTATTCAGCATTTGTTCTTCTTTACCTTGGATTGTTACCACCTTCTATGTCAAGAATGTCGTGGTAATTTTACCACCTCTTGATAATTCTTGATATAGTAATATCTCTCGCCTTTTGCGTTCATTTCTTGGTCTGCGTGTTGTTTCTAACCGTAATACTAACAAATGGTCTGTGATGTGTAAAATCTAAACTTCTAGCAACCCTATTGCTTTGAAGTTATTGGTCTACAGTTTCATTCTAAGTCTATTGCTTATTGAATCATCATTCGAACATTGATCGTGCTACCTAGTCCAGATTCCTGGGTGCACCCTTCTATCATTGTTCAGTTGTGTATGTTTCCCTCGAGCATACATCATTATATCATTTGATCCGACAAATGATATTTCCTTGTTCACATAATTGTGGAAATCAATCCTTTGGAAATCTCGATGATTTGTTGCTGAGCCTATCAGCCACCTCCTCATCCTCTCCTTGGTTTACTGTTGAACTCTTGTGTCGGAACTCGCTCCCATAGTTCAATTCTCGAGAATCTTACAATGTCATATCGACAATTTGTGTTGCACCTTTCTTCTCAGGTATCCTGAGTCTGAGTTATCCTGACACCCATCACATTTGAATCTCGGTCAGATATGATGGTTGGAACATATTTCCAAGAGTTATAACATTGGTCCTTATGTGACCCAGTAAGGTGATGTCGTGCCTAGCACACCTGCCCCGAGGCCCTATTGTTATAATTTCCTTTTTGGCAAGGTTAGTCATTCTTCCGTGAGGAAATCGTAAGACTTATTCTATAAGTTGTTCCTGATGGATCCAATGTGTTTCCAAAGTCTGATCTTCACCTGATGACCGTGTCAATGCTATCTCGTAGCATGTCTATGAGACTACGATTCTCAGCAAGAACATTTGAAGCCCAATGCTAAATGTTTCCTGCTCAGTTATCCAAACACCGTTGTATGTGTAATGTCATGAAATTTTTCTCCCCTTACCTAAAGAGTTTTCTACATTATATCCTGTCATGGGTAATATGTTCTGCTTGTCCTTGGGAAGAATATACCCTTGAAATATGTGTTTAATCACTTTTCCTTTCCATTGGTTTGTTTAAACCTTCTTGTGATCTATACGGTATAAGTAGTTGTACCACTCTGTTAGAAAGACCCTGCTACTTTTGTTGATGGCATTCCGGTAACCACCGATGGACGAGAATCTTGCCTATTGGTCCGACCCGTTCAACGAGCAGGAAAATGGTTCTCTTTGTCCCTCGCCCTTGGTACTGATGTTGTTGCTGACATAAATGATAGGCTATCCTCTGACATACCTTGCTTACATGATCGTGCAAGACGTCACCGCCCTTCCTAGTTTTAACCCACATGGTGGGCCCATAACCCACAGTTTCTAGGATCGAAACCTGACTCTCCTGTACACCCTGTTGTCAAAGTTATTCCTCGTGCTTGACTTTGTATGTAATTCACGGGCCACCTACCTGTTGATCTATTCTGGTATAAGACGCAATACTTATTCCCGATTGCTTTGAACCGCTTTCACGCCCTGTAACAGGCATCGAACGATTGTCTATCCGCTTGAAACTTCTTATTGTACCGTCTTACTTTGCTCTCGATGTGTTTCATTTGTTCAACTCGAGAGATAGTCATGTGTTCATTCATGGGATAACCCTAGATGATTACCCCTTATAGCATCCTATCGTTATCAACCTTCCCCTTACCTATTCGTAAGTACGATGGAGTTCCCGAAGAAAGGATGCCGACTTCCTCATGATTACCCGAAGCAGAGAAATGAAGCATCAATGTAATGGATCAACCACTTCGAGAAGAACAACCAAGACCAAGAACACTCCCTAGAATTTCGTAACCCGAACCTTCCCCCTTTACTTCCCTCTTAAATCTCGGGACGAGATTTCTTGTAGTGGAGGAGAATTGTGACGCCCGGGTAATTAGGCTACAATAATCACACGCTAATCGTGCCATGACACCTCGGTTACTGTTGCTGTCCTCGCAATAATTTGAAACCGTTCAAATTTCAAATTCAAATAATAAGTGAAATTCTAAACTTCTCAAACATGAAAACTAAAATGATCATTATGTGGCAAATAATCCCTAACTTGTTTTGGGTGTTGGAACCAACCTTTTTCAAAATGTTTAAGTGCCTAAACTAAATAAAAACAGGGGCTAAAACAATTATTAAATACTTTTGAATAATAAACAAATGTAAAACTAATTTATTTAGTGACAAATTAATTATGACAGTAGCCTAACTAATAATTCTAATTTAGGGACTGAGTAGATATATTATAAAACTGCATATAAATAAAACTAAAAGAAACAGAAAAATAGATAAACAGAAATAAACAGAAAACAAAAGGAAAAGGAGAAAACCCTCC
>NC_041390.1:177473562-177513558 GCF_002162155.2 Triticum dicoccoides
GCGCTCCCCCGCTGCACCCCCGTTGCTCGCCCTGCTGCTGCTTGTTGCTGCTTGCCCGCCCCCCAACCGTCCCCTGTCGACAGCGCCCGCCGCGCCCCGACCGCCCGCCGCGGCCGCCGGCGCCCCGTCGCCCGTGCACACCCACGCCACTGCCATCGCGCCCGCAGCTCCACTGCTCCGGCTCGGCTGCTTCGCGCGCACCCACAGTGCCCGCCGCGCGCTCCTCCTCTGCCCACCGCGTGCACCACCGCGGCCAGCGCCCCGCCAGGGCCCCGGTCGTCTCCCGGGTCCGCCCCGACGGGTACCCCGCCCGTGCCCGTTACGCCCAAACCCGCAAAGACCCCCCTGCCAATGACAGAGGGGGCCCACGCCCTAGAACGTTAAAGAGAAGGTTAAAAAAATGAATAATAAGTAAATTAATTAATTAGTTAATTAACTTAATTAATCTTAATTAGTTAATTAAAGAATTAATTAAACTAATTAAACTGGATTAGGTTAACCTAATCAATTAACTAAACCCTAGTTAACCTAACATCGTATGACAGGTGGGTCCCACCCAGTCAACACCTGTGGACTGGTGACGTCAGCATGACATCATGCTGATGTCATAAATCCAAATTTTGAATTAAATTAAATAATTAATTAAATTCCAGAAATTAATAAAATCTTTAGAAAATCATATCTTTTAATCCGTAACTCGGATGAAAAAGTTTTATACATGAAAGTTGCTCAGAATGACGAGACGTATCCGGATACGCAGCCTGTTTATCCACCACACATCCCTAGCATAGCGAACACGCAACTTTCCCCCTCCGGTTCACCGGTCCGAAAACGCGAAACACCGGGGGTACTTTCTCGGATGTCATCCCCCTTCATCGGTATCACCTACTACCGCGTTAGGGCACCTCTAACGCCGTTACTTGTCATATCATGCATCACTATGCATATGCTTGCATTATATTTATTGTTTCTTCCCCCTCTTCTCTCGCTAGACACCGAGACCGACGCCGCTGCTACCCAGTACAACTACGGTGTTGACGACCCCTCTCTCTTGCCAGAGCAACCAGGCAAGCCCCCCTCTTGATCACCAGATATCGCCTACTCTCCTCTATACTGCTTGCATTAGAGTAGTGTAGCATGTTACTGCTTTCATTATTCCTATCCTGATGCATAGCCTGTCCTTGTTACTACTGTTGATACCTTTACCTGCAATCCTACTTGCTTAGTATAGGATGCTAGTATTTCCATCTGTGGCCCTACCTTCTTGTCCGTCTGCTGTGCTATCCTATCGGGCCGTGATCACTCGGGAGGTGATCGCGGGTTTATACTATGTACTTTATACTTGATACATGTGGTGATTAAAGACGAGTCGGCTCGTAGGAGCACCCGCGAGTGGAACTTTGAGGCGGAGCGACAAGGCAGGTTCAGACCACCTAGGAGAGAGGTGGGCCTGGCCCTGGTCGGCGTTCACGGATACTTAACACGCTTAACGAGATCTGGGTATTTGATTTGAGTCTGCCCTTTTGGTCTATACGCACTAACCATCTACGCGGGAGTAGTTATGGGTATCCTAGCGTCGTGGTATCAGCCGAAGCCTTCGTGACGTCAGCGACTGAGTGGCGCGCGCCGGATTGGAACGTAAGCCTGCTCTTGTATTAAGGGGGCTACTTCTGCTTCCGGTCGCGTTCGCAACGTGCAGGTGTGCTAAGGGCGATGGGCCCAGACCCCTGTGCACTTAGGTTTAGACCGGCGTGCTGACCTCTCTGTTGTGCCTAGGTGGGGCTGCGACGTGTTGATCTTTCGCGGCCGGGCATGACCCCGAAATGTGTGTCCGGCCAAGTGGGATCAAGCGTGTTGAGGAATGTGGTGCACCCCTGCAGGGAAGTTAATCTATTTGAATAGCCGTGATCTTCGGTAACAGGACGACTTGGAGTTGTACCTTGACCTTATGACAACTAGAACCGGATACTTAATAAAACACACCCTTCCAAGTGCCAGATACAACCGGTGATCGCTCTCTCACAGGGCGACGAGGGGAGGATCATCAGTTAGCATTATGCTATGCGATGCTACTTGGAGGACTTCAGTCTAATCTCTTCTACATGCTGCAAGACGGAGGCTGCCAGAAGCGTAGTCTTCGAAAGGACTAGCTATCCCCCTTATTCCGGTTTTCTGCAGTTCAGTCCACATATGATACCCTTATTCCATTTGATACCAATGCATACATTGTAGTATAGCTCCTTGCTTGCGAGTACTTTGGATGAGTACTCACGGTTGCTTTCTCCCTCCTTCCCCCCTATCCCTTCTACCTGGTTGTCGCAACCAGATGTTGGAGTCCAGGAGACAGACGCCACCTTCGACGACGACTCCTACTACACCGGAGGTGCCTACTACTACGTGATGCCCGCTGACGACGACCAGGAGTAGTTAGGAGGATCCCAGGCAGGAGGCCTGCGCCTCTTTCGATCTGTATCCCAGTTTGTGCTAGCCTTCTTAAGGCAAACTTGTTTAACTTCTGTCTGTACTCAGATATTGTTGCTTCCGCTGACTCGTCTATGATCGAGCTCTTGTATTCGAGCCCTCGAGGCCCCTGGCTTGTAATATGATGCTTGTATGACTTATTTTATTTGTAGAGTTGTGTTGTGATATCTTCCCGTGAGTCCCTGATCTTGATCGTACACGTTTGCGTGTATGATTAGTGTACGGTCAAATCGGGGGCGTCACACTAACACTTGCCAAAATTTCGTCCCTAGTTTACCCAGTTTTTTTCACACTCAACATTGTCTTGCCATTCCCGGTTTAAAAAAACATTGTCTTGCCATTTTGAAAGTAGCATATCTTTTTGACATTGCATCATATGAAGATGTGCTATACATTAATGTTGATCAACATGATGTTAATTTGTTGTTAGTTCCTTTTTTACCATGAATAAAATTTCCAACATTCTGTTATCCATGTTTGAAAAGTGCCTGTTGATTTAAATGCTCCACCTCTGAAACATGCAGTTTCTTATATGAAAATCACTTGGACAAGCAGCCATCACCAGTGTTGGATTCGATGTCGCGTTTCTTCAATCCCCCGGTTGGCGCGAGGGGGAAATAAACTTCCGTCCCGTGCTGCCGGTTGGGGAATGGAGCGAACTGGATTAAAGAGGGGGCCGGCGGCGCGACTGAAGAAGCACATCAGACGTGATTTTTCTTCTTCAGTGGATGGCTCTCGATGGTGTTTTTTTTTTACTTGCCTCTACACCATACAACCTGTATTTTTAGCCTCCCAGTCTGTGGTGGACCAGCAACCCATTTGATGGGCGGGCCAACCTACAGAAACCAACACTTGATTTTTCATCAAGTTCCCCATAACAACACAGTGCTATGTTTGTTTTGAGGCCGAAAACATTACGGCAGGGGTTGAGCGAGGTAGGGGGGAAGACAGAGCAAAATGATTAAAAAGATATGATGTGCCGTTGCTACCCTAACAAAGCAGGTGCAATTCTTCTTGGGAAGAAGGTGTGCAGTTGACACCCACACGTCACAAATCGCATAGTAGACATACTAACAAGTTCACACACAACTACAACAGAAAAGGTAAACATTCGTATCAATCTCAGGTTCACAGGACACGTTCATATTCATAGCCAAAATTCACAATAAAAAACTCAAAAGATTCATATACACACAAGTTTAGCATGTCTATGCATCCAAATGATTGATAGATCACACGACAATTCATAAAAAGATTCAGATATACACATGTTCAGTATGTTTATGCATCCAAATGATTGAGATCACAGCCAATATCATCCATGGACAAACTTTAATTACCTAGGGTACAAACTGGTAAATGGTGTTCAGTTGGAGGTACTTCTTGCTAAAATAAATGCTTGTATGAGTTAACTTTCGAGTACATAAGAGGCAGCACAGACAATCTGAACTTTGCTTGTAGGTTTATCCTCAAATAGTGGCCTCAGGCCGAGGGTGGTTTGAGCACCTTGGCCACTACTTTCATCCAACTAGTTTACTGGCTCATCTTGGTCTTGTACCTCGCCAAAATTCGACATTGCAGACAAGAAAGGAGGCGGTTGAGAAAATGAACCACCGAAATTTTTTGTGCAGTTCAACTAAAATGGAGCATCCCTGGCGTGCAGACTGATTAAGTGCCAGATGAATATATGCATCAACCAACTTGTCTGGAATCTTTAGACTCCATGCCATACAGTTCGCTACCATATGTGCCGATAACCAAAAGGTATGAGTTGGGACCAAAGACTGGACTGCGTTTTTCTGGGCTATGCGCCAAGCAATATTTTTGGCGTTCACTCTCCTAATACTTGGGGTTTGACAACTGGTTGACGCCACTTGATACTCGAATGAATATAGGCACTTCTTCTTGTCAACATCGATGCTTGTCTGCGTGAACTTTGGAGTACATAGCAGCAGCATAAGTATCTATCCATCTGATCATTTTTTCTAGTTCTACTGAAATCGCCCAATGTAATGATGTGCCTGCGAGTTCAGGCTCCAAGTTAATCCTTTATGAAATTGGGAAAAAGTAGCACAATACCAAATTACCAATACATATGACAAGCATAATAATTAGGATAAAGACCAGTACCAACCTGTGTGAGGTAGCATATCAATTACTATTTCCTTTAACTGGAAGCCGATATAAGCGAAGGGATTGACAGCAAAGGAAGGAAGCAAGCCGAGATAAGTGACTGACAGGAAAGGAAGGAAGCAGTCGAGGCAATGAAGCACTCAAAGTTTTTGTGCAGTTCCACCAAAATCAAGCATCCCTGTTGGCACATATATTGAGAGAGTGAGATTACTGTAATAGTGGGACTAGTTGATGAAACATACAGTAACAAATAGAAGCACCCTCATTATCTTAATGGGTAAAGTTAGCAACATAGTAGTCTTGCTTAAAGAGAGGTATTAGTTTATTTAATCAGTGCCAATTAGCTCAACACTCAAAGCATTGCCATGTATCATCGGTTGCAAAACTTTAACGTGCAAAGATAAAGGAGTTTCTCATGACAGTAGCACGATACAAATTGAGATGACATCAAACTAATATGGATGAAGGCCTTAGGCTGATACCAAGCTGAGCAAAAAAGCTTATTCATGTAGTCCCAGAAGAGATGATAAAGCACTCACTAGAATCACTCAATAGTATATACTTTTGTGCACTTCAAATGTATGGTTGAAATAACCTTTGTTTACCAGTGCTGAGATTATATCGAAAGATTATCAAGAACTTCCAGCAGAGCTAAAGCACTATCTGGGATACAATTGATCTTATTGTCTTGTGTAGTTCCATGAAAATGTATGATTGGCACAACATGATCCCTGTTTGCACAAGTAGGAACAAGGTGAAACCTTCATTATCTTAGTGAGAAAGGATAGAAAGAAATTAGCATATTACTCTAACAGTAGCATCAAATTCATGATGGACAATACACAAAACATTGCCTCATTGAACCAATGGCAATACATTGACATGCAAAACAATAGCACTATTATGTCATGACACTACCAAGATTCTCTCCCTGCTCCACCACATGATTCACCTCCACAGACACACATACACACGTACATGATTCAGCATAGGGTGCTACTAAAGATTTGTTTAACTCCGACAGAAGAAATAGGAAGCAATTAATTAGTGGTACTTAAGTACTCCTAATTAATTAAGTGACCTTGTAGGAGAGACAACAGAAGTGGAAGGGCTCCCTGGAGGATCGTCTCAGATGTAAGGTAGACGTTGCCGGAGCCCTTGAATGGCCTCGACTGAGGCCTCAGGCTTCAACAAGATCACCTTGGCACTGTTGATCGTGTAGGGCTGGGTCACAGATGCATCCAGAATCCAGTTAATTAGTATGATGTCTCGTCAACCCAAGTACTACTCTGCTGCATTTCTCTATCCATCTCTACTCTACTCTTATCTTATCTACTCTACTCTTATCTACTCTACTCTTATAAAAAATAGAGTTGGTGATGATGGTGTGCCTGCCATCCTGCAATATAGGCCGTCTGATTTATATTTGATGCATTGGAAGGAAACTATGGCAATTTTGCAAAAAGGTGCCCACAACCCTCTCCACATTTGCAAATAAGGCCTTCCCTCGTTCATCCTTTTCTCTCACAAGATAAACTACTCATACAAATGCATCTTGATGTTACATGCAACGCACGGGCATCTTCCTAGTCTTCCAAGTAAATTAAGACTAGTAGCAACACAGCAATACAATACCACTAGCAAGATGTCAGGATAACATAGGACGGTACCATCGTGTGATCTCCATTTCCTCTTTCTTCTTCTTCTTCTTCTTCTTCTTCTTATTCTTCTTCTTCTTCTTCCTCTTCATGCTTTGTTTCTCTTTCTCCTCACCAGTTGGTGAAACCAAGTACATGATTGGCCTTCTATTTCAGAATTGGTTTTGTCAGTGAGGGAGTACAAGTGTACTAGTAAACAATAGCAATATTTTCTCATGGTAGTCGCAAAATAGATATGAACACATGCATTAAATATCATTCTTACCTAAAGGAAGGTTATGGTGCCAGTATGGATGATGAGGATTGGAACACATATCTCCCTTTGTGCAGTTCCACCGAAATGAACCAACTGTTCCATTTTGACATTTTGGTTAAACAGCACAAAAGTCACTTCCTTTAAGAAGTGTTTTGTGCAGTGCACCAAAAGGTCACAACAGCAACCAGGTGAAATGGATATCCTTGTTTGCACAAAAATCTACAGAGGAAATAGTCAGAGTCTCAAACAGTTACAGGCAAAAACATTTGGCAAAACTTGTCATGGCTTATAACAGTGGCACGACTTCATTTTACCAGGGGCATTAGATTAAGAACAGCTAAATATTTGGTATAAGGGCATGGGACAGTGGGTGCACCAGTAGTCCAACACCATGTACCTAAACCGGGGCATAAAGTGGTGATTCAGAGTTTGTTGCCCTGAGAAACAAACATCGAAGAAACATATCTGGGTTGGTCCCATTTTTTTCACTCTAGCCACCTACTCCTATGTGTGGATAGCAAATCTAGTCTTGGTCATACCACTGTGTACATCGTTTCCCCTATATTTCTCTTTTCAACCAAGAGACCGGTTGGATGACCAGTCTGTACTACTTTCTTCCACTTTCCTTCCTGTTTGTACCAAGTCTGATGTACATACTAAATCCCCCCTCTTTTATTTCTTGTTTGAACCAAGTATAGGATTCGACTCCATGAAGTAGCTTTACCTCTAACAATAAAAGAAAAAAATAGGTGACGTTGGACCACCTGATCGAGAGGGGCTGAGAGGTAGAAAATGATGCACATGCAGTGACGTAGCGAGCTGGGGAGGTAGAGCTAGGGCGGTTTTGAAGGAAGATATAACTGAAGGTCGTCGGGATGTGGATAGGTGGGCGGAGGGAGGCCAGATCCGCCCACACTTGGGCAACGATGAAGGGATCGGAGGACCTCTCGCGCCGGCGCTTGGCCAGAGATAACGGTGCGGCCAGCAGTGGGTCTCCTCCTTCGCTGTCGACGATGGCCTAAACACTGTCCCTCCTCCCCTTCACCGGCAGAGGGGGATACGTCCGGGTCTACAACCAGCGGTGAGGATAGAAAGACAGTGTTACCATCGCTATCTTGTTTAGATCTGGATAGGATGAGTGTGTGTGAATAGAGCAACCCTAGCAAGCAAGCGCAGAGGCTCTGGCCTATATATATACGTAGTGGGGTAGTTTCCTTTTTCACTCCATCAAAACAACCGTTTAAAATTGTGTATGTGCTAGGTTGCCGTTTTTTGAGTTGATTGTTTTTGAGATAGCTACCTGCTTATTCCAAGTGGTGTTACGGTGTGCCAGGTCGCACTTTGTATCGTTCAAGTCTGGTACAAGACCCTCCATTAGAACAACCACCGCCTCATAAAATTTGTGAACAAGCCCACGGCTAAAATTATCAGAAACATGGGCTGCCACAACGTGCATTATTGTTTATATTTTCTATGTGGGAGTATCCTCAAAACAAAATGTGAGAGTACAATATTTATTGGGCCCCTTTGTAATTGGTGCTAAATTTTGGCCAAAGATTCAAGTGACAAAATGTTAGTGCATGTTAACAAAAACTCTATCATTTGATTCGTATTTGAACATAGTTTTCAATGATGTAATTTTTTGTGACATGCATGAACATTTGGTTAGTTAAATTTATAGACAAAATTTGGCAAGGTGCATTAAATCAACACATGCAAGTATTAAAAGGAAAGTCATGGCATGCATGCATGCGTTGTAATTAATGCATCGATAAACGCAAATTATTGAAATATATCGAGTGTAGTGCTTTGATCTATCGCGTCAACTCGTACAACAACGAGAAGTTTGATTACAACGCCCTCTCCCTTGAGGACTGAGCTCCGGTGCCTTAACTGCACCTGCCTTTGGTTGTATGACAGGTGGGCCACCCACCTGTTGGGCCCAGCTATCATACACGAAAAAGGCAGGAGCAGTAAGTCAATGAAGGTGCATTCCCCACTCGCCCATGAGCGTGGTGGCTGGCAGGACTAGGAGAAGCTTTCGCTACACGCTCTCCCTCCCGCACGCGGTGGACATGCAGCAGTTCATTCGGTGTCAGATGGATAGAAGCATATTGTAGTACTCCACTGCAGTAGTACTCCATCATTGTTCGACTTCCCGAAGAGGCAAAGAGTCGAGCATAGCCCGGACGCTCGTGTGGCAGTTTCATGTGTAGAGTAGTCTAGGGTAGTGCGTATCATGCCTCTAAGCATAAAATCATTAGGGATCGGCTCCATGCTATGAGGCCGTCTCGAAGCATGTTTTTATTAAAATAATATTTTAGCCCTACCTGTCATCCTGGTGATTGTAGTTTCCACGCTCATCTGGTCAAGACAGGAATATATATTTTAATTTGTGGTGTGGTAAATGTTAGAGGTTGCAGCAAATATATTGTACACTGTGGGTCGTTTAGCCAAGTTTAGAGGCAAGCATGTGGGGCCAGTGCTATGATGTGTCGCATCAACTCGTACAACGAGGAGAAGCTTGATTTTACTACTACACGCCTTCTCCCTCGCCCATGCACGTGGTGGCTCGCAGACGAGGACATGCTTTTGCTTATACTACAATAAGCTATCCCTCCCGCATGTGGTGTATGAACATGCATCAGTGGATTCGATATTGTAGAAGTAGTAGTGACATCATTGTCCGTCTTCTCGAAGATGTGAAGAGCCAAGCGCAACCCGAACGTGGCAGTTGTGAACACTTCCGTGGCAGTCTTTGTGTAGGGGTGGGGCGTGATTCGGAGCCTTGGATCACGCATATAGCCAAGCTCTTGCATCAGACAAAATTGCTATGTGAGCCCACTATTGTAGTACTTGCTAGTATAGCCCTATAAACCGGAAAGGAGTGCAATATTTGCCTTTCTAGAGATTTCAACAAGTGACTAGACTACACTCTAAATGAGTACATATGGAGCAAAATGAGTGAATCTACACCGTAAATAAATGCATAGTTCTTTCATTTTCCTCTCCGCCTTGGTCGCGGTGCGCAATATTGAGTATATGACTAGCCGCTCCATCCACATGCGGGACATCAAAGCATTCGGGCCCGTGTGCCATCCACCTAATCAGAATGAGGTGCTATAGTCGAGACTCACCGGTCACCCTAGTGTGGCCGTCATGGCCCGTCATATCACAAAACCAACACCTTTACCAGCAGTAGTAAAGTGGCCCCAAAGTTGGACTAGACGAAGCAACCATCATTTCACTGGAACACTCTTTGAAGCCCTTTCTCCCCTTTCTTGAAGAAAACCTCACTCCAGGCTACTCACTTCTGCCATTTTTCTTCCATACCGACAAAGGAAAGGTGGGAGAATCAGTGATGCTACTATATTTTCATTCCAAGAATCTTCTTTTTGCGAAGCACCGACCGATTCTCACAGCCTATTCTTTTACCGTTTTCATTGTGATTGTGGTTTATTTTTTATTTCTTTTTGTTTGTCAGTTCATTGCTGGATCCTAGAGCACTAGACAAAGAGTTGCTGGCAGACAACCCACTGGAGACAGCGATCTCTAGGAAGCGAGCACTGACCAACAAGTTGACCATGTTGGCGGGCCATCCCATGGAGACGAAGAACTCCAAGAAACAAGCACTGGCCAAAGAGTTGACGATGTTGGCTGACAAACTCCTCAAAGAAAGCTGGAAGAACAGCAAGGGCCCCATCGTGCCTACCCTAGAAACTCTGATGGCCACCTACGCGAGGCTCAAGGCCAAGTTTGAGGAGATAGTCATTGTTGAGAAGCAGTATTCCCCTGGCAAGGTGATGGCCCCCATCGAGGACGAGGAGATGGCCCCCGGAGGGATGGGATCCCCCGATGAGGTGCACAAGGTAAAAAATAATGTCTTACCATAGTTGTGGTTTTTCATTATTTGCAATATGCTTGCTAATATGATAGGGTTGTGCAGGTGCCAGTGGACGTCCTTGATGATTCTGATGTCGCGGCCCGTCCTGTGGACAATGCCCCAGAGATCGTTTTTGATGTCACGGTCCGTCCTATGGACATCGCCCTGGAGATCGATTCTGATGCCGCTGTCCATCCTGTGGACGTCGCCCCAAAGATCGATTCCAATGTCGCGGTCCGTGATACGTCTCCGTCGTATCTACTTTCCAAACACTTTTGCCCTTGTTTTGGACTCTAACTTGCATGATTTGAATGGAACTAACCTAGACTGACGCTGTTTTTAGCAGAATTGCCATGGAGTTATTTTTGTGCAGAAATAAAAGTTCTCGGAATGACTTGAAAATTAACGGAGAATTATTTTGGAATATATAAAAAATACTGGAAGGAAGATCCGAGTCAGGGGGCCTCCACCTGTCCACGAGGGTGGGGGCGCGCCCTGCCCCCCTGGGCGCGCCCCCCTGCCTCATGGGCCCCCTGACACTCCACCGACCTCAACCATGACTCCATATATTCACTTTTGGGGAGAAAAATATCAAGGAGAAGGATTCATCGTGTTTTACGATACAGAGCCGCCGCCAAGCCCTAAACTCTCTCGGGAGGGCTGATCTGGAGTCCGTTCGGAGCTCCTGAGAGGGGAATCCGTCGCCATCGTCATCATCAGCCTTCCTCCATCACCAATTTCATGATGCTCACCGCCGTGTGTGAGTAATTCCACCGTAGGCTTTCTAGACGGTGATGGGTTGGATGAGATTTATCATGTAATCGAGTTAGTTTTGTTAGGGTTTGATCCCTAGTATCCACTATGTTCTGAGATTGATGTTGCTATGACTTTGCTATGCTTAATGCTTGTCATTAGGGCCCGAGTGCCATGGTTTCAGATCTGAACCTATTATGTTTTCATCAATATATGAGAGTTCTTGATCCTATCTTGCAAGTCTATAGTCACCTACTATGTGTTATGATCCGGGAACCCCGAAGTGACAATAGTCGGGACCACTCCCGGTGATGACCGTAGTTTGAGGAGTTCATGTATTCACTATGCGTTAATGCTTTGGTCCGGTACTCTATTAAAAGGAGGCCTTAATATCCCTTAGTTTCCAATAGGACCCCGCTGCCACGGGAGGGTAGGACAAAAGATGTCATGCAAGTTCTTTTCCATAAGCACGTATGACTATATTCGGAATACATGCCTACATTACATTGATGAACTGGAGCTAGTTCTGTGTCACCCTAGGTTATGACTGCTACATGATCGATTGCATCCGGCATAATTCTCTATCACCTATCCATTG
The DNA here is from genome assembly GCF_002162155.2 of Triticum dicoccoides. Lineage (NCBI taxonomy): Eukaryota > Viridiplantae > Streptophyta > Magnoliopsida > Poales > Poaceae > Triticum > Triticum dicoccoides. Next base: position 177,485,325 of record NC_041390.1, read on the forward strand.
CTGACGAGCTTTTCCATATATTGTTCTTCGCTTATTTACTTTTCCGTTGCTACTGTTACAATCACTACAAAACCCAAAAATATTACTTTTGCTACCGTTACCTTTTGCCACTGTTACCACTACTATCATATTACTTTGCTCCTAAACACTTTGCTGCAGATATTAAGTTTCCAGGTGTGGTTGAATTGACAACTCATCTGCTAATACGTGAGAATATTCTTTGGCTCCCCTTGTGTCGAATCAATAAATTTGGGTTGAATACTCTACCCTCGAAAACTGTTCCGATCCCCTATACTTGTGGGTTATCAAGACTATTTTCTGGCACCATTGTCGGGGAGCATAGCTCTATTCTTTGATTCACTTGGGACTTATATCTGCTTATCATTATGAAGAACTTGAACGATCCAAGAACCAAGATTTATCCCTCAACTACGAGGGGAGGTAAGGAACTGCCATCTAGCTCTGCACTTGATTCACCTTCTATTTTGAGTAAGCTTGCGACACCTATACCTTCTTATGCTATTAATTCTGATATGTCGCATGTTATTGATGATGCCACTTCTGCTATGCATGATACTTATGATGAAACTACTTCTGTGCTTGATACTACTGTGCCACTTGGTGAATTTCTTGATGAACAACTTGCTAGGGCTAGAGAGAATGAAATTATTGAAACTAATATTATTGATGAAAGTGATGATGAAGATTCTCCCCCTAGATATGAATTACCTGTTGTTCCTGAGGGTTATGTTATGGATGAAGAAACTGCTAGAGACTTTCTTGCTTGCAATGATAGAAGTGATCTTAAGAAACTTTTAGCTAAGCTGAAACAAAAAACTTTGAATGCTAGAATGAAATATGATCCTGCTTACGGTACTTCACCTTTGTTACTGATAAGGATTATGATTTCTCAGTTGATCCTAAGTTAATTACTTTGGTTGAATCTGATCCTTTCTATGGCTATGAATCTGAAACTGTTGTGGCACATCTTACTAAATTAAATGATATAGCCAACCTGTTCACTAATGATGAGAAAACTCGGTATTATTATATCCTTAAATTATTTCCATTCTCATTAAAGAGTGATGCTAAGTTATGGTTTAATTCTCTTGATCCTGGTTGTGTGCGTAGTCCCCAGGATATGATTTATTACTTCTCTGCTAAATATTTCCCCGCTCATGAGAAACAAGCTGCTTTAAGGGAAATATATAATTTTGTGCAAATTGAAGAAGATAGTCTCCCACAAGCTTGGGGGAGGATTCTCCAATTACTTAATGCTTTGCCTGATCATCCTCTCAAGAAAAATGAAATACTTGATATCTTTTATTATGGACTAACCGATGCTTCCAGAGACCACCTGGATAGTTGTGCTAGTTGTGTTTTCAGGGAAAGAACTATTGATGAAGCTGAGATTCTATTGAATAATATTTTGACTAATGAAAATAATTGGACACTTCCTAATCCAATCCCTGATCCAATTCCTGAACCAACTCCTGATCCAACTCCGAAAAATAGGGGTATTCTATTTCTCAGTCCTGAAGATATGCAAGAGGCAAAGAAATCTGTGAAAGAAAAATGTATTAAAGCTAAGGATGTTAAGAATTTACCTCTTGTTGAAGAAATACATGGTCTTAATTTACGGCCTGTTGAAGAAACAAATGGTCTTGATAACCAGACACAGGTAGTAAAGGTAAATTCTCTCTATAGATATGATAAAGCTGAAATCCCTCCTACTAAGTTTGCTCGCCAATGTTTGGATGAATTTGATAGCTTTATGGTTAAGCAAGAAGATTTTAATGCTTATGTTGGTAGACAATTGAAACATAATGCTTATATGATTGAACACTTGAGTGATTATGTAGCTAATGTTAAAGGTGAACTAAAACTTATTAGTAAACATGCTTCTATGGTTACCACTCAAGTAGAAGAAGTACTTAAAGCTCAGAATGATTTTCTCAATGAATTAAATAGTAAGAAAAATGATAATGCTGTTAGAGTTATGACTACAGGTGGTAAAATGACTCAGGAACCTTTGTATCCTGAGGGCCATCCTAAGAGAATTGAGCAAGATTCTCAGAGAAATAATATTGATGCACCTAGTCCTTCTAAGAGGAAGAAAAAGAAAAATGATAGGACTTTGCATGCTTCTAGTGAACCTGTTGATGACACACCTGAGAATCCCAATGATATTTCTATTTTTGATGTTGAAACACAATCTGGTAATGAGCATACCTGTGCTGTCATAGAAGTGTTCCATGACATTACCAAAATTATCATCACGGAAGTGTCCACTTCCATGACGATAAATCACGCGTCACAGAAGTGCTTTTGTCAAGGGTGACCGACACGTGGCATCCACCATAATGGAATGCCGTTAAGCTATCGGGTCGGGTTTTGGATCCGATAACCCGTTAACAGCCCCGACCAATGGGAAATTTCCATGTGTAAAATTCTTATTGGCCGGATGAAACACGTGTCAGCTCATTAGTGGGTCAGATAGGCGCCTATGATACATCGACACGTGGCACGACCCAACAGAGGCCCTTTCCTGTGAAATGGCCGGCCCGTTTGACATGGTCAAAAGGTGGCGGGCCGACCCATGGAAAGCCCGTTAATGGCATGTTCGCATATAGCCCATTTACTGCCCGCTAACCCAAGGCCCGTTATGCCCTATCCGAATTAGGCCCAGTAGCATCAGCTGGGCCATCCAATATGATTCCAGCCCGTTTTCACTTCTGTCCCATGTATGGCGCATGACGTCTTTCGGCCCATATGAGGCCCTATGTAACTCTTGGCCCATTAACGACCCGTGGTGAAACTGGCCCGTAATGAACAGTGTATCACTTTACACCCATTAACGGCCCGTGGTGAAACTGGCCCGTAATGAACAGTGTATCACTTTATACCCATTAAGGGCCCGTTATTCCATTGGGCCGTTTCTAGCCCATGTTATCTTTCGGCCTTCTCAGAGCCCATTTATTCTTGGGCTCATTTTCAGCATTCGTTTACTTACGGCCCGTTACTATCATTTTCTGCTTGTGGGCCAAATTCAGCCCGTGGTTACTGTCGGCCCGTTTGTGGTTCGTTAATACATTGGGCCATTTTCATAGCATCATCAAACACGGCCTATTAACGATGGCCCGTTACGGTCGGCCCATGAACGTATGATTCCAACTCTAGCCCGTTTACGGCCATAATGCGGCCTGTTATTGGCCCATGTTTGGCCAATCGATCATACGGCCCGTATAAGGACCATTGATGATACGGCCCGTAGAAGGCCCATTGTTTCTATGGCCCGTAGAAGGCCTACTGTTTCTACGGCCCGTAGAAGGCCCATTGTTTCTACGGCCCGTAGGAGGCCCAGTGTCACTACAGTAAATATTAGCCCATGGTTATTGTGGCCTAGTTTTAAAAAATAGGTTATTGCAGCCACTAGTTAACCGCGGAAAAAGAACTGCAATGACTACAAGCAAACAAATAAACAAGACAACAAGGAAATAAATAAGCAAGCAACTAACGCTAGGCTATCACGGCTATTACACATATTACAACCACTGGGCATCAAAGTTTGCCACCAGTGCAAATATAGGGAACAAAGCAACATATCATATACACTGGCCGTCAAAATTGGCCACCAGCGCAAATAAACGCGGTAGCAAAACAAGAGCATAACTGAAACAACTTCAGAAGAGGTCAAGAAACGTTATTCTGGGTATCCACCATGCTGGCAATAAGCTTAGCAAGCTGATTAGCTTTGTCCTATTTGGCGCTAAAATCCTCCAACGCTTGCTGTTGCACCAGAAAGTATGCATCTGAATGCTCCAAGGACTTCCGCAGTCCTTCCGCTTCTTGTCGCAGCACAGCTGATCGATGTCTTTTAGCTTGTAGTTGAGACTCAAAAAACCAAACTGATTCAGACAGTGAGTTTGAATAGCTTGTGCAAGTGGTAGTGGCCAGTAACTCCAACACTAAACCAAGACAGGATGTGTCACTATCCTGAACCTTATCTGCATTATTTCCTTTACCGTTGCTTAATAAGGCACTCTTCCCCAATATTCTATCAGCATTCTAAAAGAAGAAACAAGCAGAAACATAACAAGTTTAGCATGTACTAGTATATGAAACTCATTTCGGTGAACCAATTCATTAGTAAGGTGGACAGGACTAAACTACCAAGTCTTCTATTGCCAAGTACTAGTACATAATAAAAGCATCAAACAAACATATATCTATGTCCTATGGTAGCAATGGAATCTTAAATTAGAATAGTTGTTCTTTAGGTTTAGGCACTTGTTCTACATGAACAGAGTACAGTAAGATGCAAGAATATAATACTTAAAATAGAAAATGAACTCATAGACCTTACCACATTCTTGGTTCGGGACCAGTACAGAACAAGGCGTTCCCAGTCATCGTCCAGTAAATGTGTCTCAGGAGAATGTAAGGGAATTTGATGAGTTTCTTTGCTGGTGAAGTACGTTTTCTTCAGGTAATTCCGATACTGCCACCAAGCATTCTTGAAGATAGCAGATGTATTAGCACAGGTTACCTCATCCCGAGTTTCCAAATCGGTCCTTCTCTATAGAGAAAAATGGGAAAATTTGTTGTATTATAACCATCATGGAGGTAGGATGTATGGGACGAAGCAAAGTAATTGCCATGAATAACATTACTTACACATAACTCCTGGACAAACACCTGCAACTGGCATTTTCCTTCATCTTCAGTATAATATTTCCAAGATGGGAAGATACGCACATATGATTTAACAACATCAAATGCGATAGATGCTAAACTAGGACTAGCTGGTTGTGCTTCCTCCACAGGAATAGGCGTACTAACTAGTGGAGTTGGGGTTCGCCGTGATAGTACTGGCCCTTTGGGCACTGGAGCTGCCTTACTAACTGCTCTTGTTTGGGAGCTCTGTGGTGGAGATGGTGCTGTGTCAACAGGAACTGGGTTACTATCGGCTGGGGTTGGGGTTAGATTGGGTGAAGCTGGTTCTCTGTCCATCGTAGTAGGGGTACAATCTGCGAGAGTTTGGGTTATGTGTGGTAGGGATGGTTCTTTTGCATGTACAACCGGGGTGCTATCTCCACCAAGAGGTAGCACTGTTTTATTTGAAGATCGTGTTTTAGTCCGCTAGATACTGGCATCACCCGCTCCAATTGAAATGGCTGATAAACAAGAAACATAGTTGAATGTACAGACATTGTATGAGAGACAGATGCTATGGATAGTGTGGAAAAAGGGCATGAAATAGTTGACATGTATATTGTTTAACTAAAACGGATAGCATGATATAATTTCACATATATGATGTCTATCTAAACTGGATAGCATAGCATAACATAATTCAAAGATATGATGAATAACTAAACAGGATCACATGACATAATTCACCTACATGTTATCTAAGTAATCAGGATCGCATCATTTAATTCACATATGTGATTTATAAGCTAAACAGAGGGCATTCGATATGATGTCTGAACTAAGAAAATGGTGTTGAATATTGTGTATATGATGTCTAAACTATGCAATGCAAGACACCGTATGCATGATATGAGCAGTATAACCGTGCCAAGTTAGAGCATCCACCTCAGTGGGGGAATAGGACTGGTCATCTGTCTCTGAATCCATCTGTGAGGAGCTATCGGGACCCAACAAGAGATCTGCTTCGACAGGTAGCACTGTCTGCTATGAAGGCCTTGTTTTCACTCCAGATTTTTCCATCTCCCACCCAAATGGTTGATTCACAGGAATAGTAGTTTAATGTACAAACATTGTCGACAAATGGAAATGTAATGAAGAAAAGGATGGGCAAGATATCATTCAAATATATGATGCCTGGTTAAACAGGATGGCATTGCACATTTCACATATATTATGGCTGGCCATGAGACTGCATAATTCCCATATATGATATAGAAACTAAATAGGTGGCATTACAGAACATGTCTAAACTAAGCAGATGACATATATGATGTCAAAAGTAGGCACTACAAGGCAACATATGCATGATATGACTAACATCATCATGCCAAGCTAGAGCAAACACCTTGGGGGGTAAATAGGAGTGATCAGCGGCATCCAAATCCGCCTCAGAACAGATATCTTCCTCTGGATTACAATCTGGAGAGGGGTAGGGAGGGTTTGCCATTGAACCCACCATGGTGCAATGTCTGCATGACATTGTATTGCCGTGCAAAACTCTTCTCTTTTTCTCTACATGTTCAGCATGACTGTGTACAATATTTGACATGCATACGAAAAAAATATGGTGAGATTATGTAAGGAGAGCATGCAAAAATTTAGAGTGATGGTAACAACTAGTGGATCGATGTTTTTCCATTGAACCAAAATAGCCCTAATGGATCGACGTGAATGTATAGTAATAAGTGATGCAACAAGTGTACAACCTCTTTGCCATAGCCGTGTCGACCTCAGCATCATTGGGTTGGTCGCTGAAGCAGTTGAGGCAGAGGTGGCTGTCGGAGGTGTGGAGGAAGATCTGAGGAATCTGTAGACAGCGTCCAGGGCACTGCTCTGTTGTGATGGATCGTTCTGTCGTTGGAGCAGCTCCGGTGAGCCATAAGACGTCAAGGCTGAAGCAACACAAGACAGACATCGTCAATCTCAAGTGGGATTCTAATAGCATCTCCAATAGATGATGTAAAATGGATGTAAAATTAACATCACCAAAAACCACCTGACTACAATAGATGAGGTAAAAACTGTTGACTCTGAACTTAACTGTCGAAACTAAAATTTACTATGGAATCTGAATGCTACTATCGAAACTGAACGCAATGGTAGCAGAGAGGCACTTGACATGTAGTTTAGGGAGGGCCTGCAGTTCATCTTCAACCTGCACCCCCCTGAGCTGCCAGCCACCGCCGCCCGAACCGCCGGCCCCAACGCCGCCTTGCTGCCCCGAAACAACTCGCCACCGCCGCCCCGGCCAGCCCTCTAGGCCCCTCGCCCCCACCCTGAACCCTAAGATAGATAGTGGGGAACCTCTCCGGCAAGCCCCCATCCCCGCTGCGGGTGGTTCTTCCTTAACTCCGGCGAGCCCCCCCCAAACCCCTGAAAATCGACCGACCCAAAGTTCGATTCAGTCGACTGAAGTGTGGCTTAATTGGAGCAGAGCAGCAGCACAAGCGAGGGGGAGAGCAGCAGCAGCAGCTGGGCGAGCGAGCGAGCGAGCGAGAGCCGGAGCGGCAGCAGCAGATCCGGCTGGTATGGCCGCCGCCGCCGAAGGGGCCTCGCACTGGGGGAGAGCCGCCGTGGAGATGTCGCCCGCGGCACCGGCTTCAAGGTAGCCGCTCGATGGGGGTGCGGGATGGAGCACCATCGGCGCCGGGAGGTCGAGTTAAGGAGAAGGTGGGATGCGATGAGTGTACAACCTCTTTGGTGGCGCCGAGTAGGCCTCGGCTTTGTCCGAGGAGTCGGTGAGGATGCTGCGGTTCCGGTGGAGCAGGTTAAGGCGACGCTGTGGGGTTGGAGCAGCCACGATAGGCGAGGCGATCGTCGAAGCAGCTCCTTGGAGGTGGAGGATGGGTCGGCTAAACCGGCGGGACGGCGAGATGGACGACGGATCCTCATCCTGGGAGGTGGACGAGGGACGTCGAGCTATTGCGGTGGACGACGTCGTCGGGGAAGAGGCTCCGGCTGGGCAGCGGTGACATGGCGGACGGAGGAGGGTGGGGTTTCACGGCTGGAGCGGAGAGGTTATGGCGGCCTGGGATTTCGAATGGCGAAAAGGGGGCGATGGGAGGGGGTGAAGCATGACTTAGGAACGCGCTTGTCCAAAATGTAGGGTGTGTTACAAAAGTACCCCCACCGATTTGAACTAGCGGCCCTTTCGGCTCAGGGTTAGAAGGGGGATTTCGCGTGTCGGGATTTGGCAGCTGGAGGGAGTTTTCGCGCGCGTTGTAATTTCGGGATAGCAAGGCGCGGGTTGTGAAGGCGCCAGTTTTGGGAGCACGATATCTGAATTTTCGGGATATAACAAGACGCGGGTTGAATTTTAGGGACAAGCCTAACATGTAGTAATATTGTACTTGTACGTACCAAATCAATTTGCACTTCCCTCAACCAAAAAGAAAATGAAAAAATAAAACTATTCACACCACACAAAGAGAGAGTCTTGCCCCGTTTTACTATACAAATGCTATTCAAAGCTACTCCCTCCTTCCATCTATATAGGGCCTAATGCGTTTTTCGATGCTAACTTTGACCAAATATTAGAGCAATGATATATGACATGCAACTTACACAAAGCACACCATTAAATTCGTTTGTGAAAGGTTCTTTCAATGACATAATTTTGACATTGTGCATGTCAAGTACTATTAATCTTGTCAATAGTCAAAGGCGGTCTTAAAAATCTCATTATGCCCTATATAGATGGAAGGAGGGAGTATGAATCCATGTTATGTCCGATTAATTTTTTTCGCTTGCTGTATAATGCATGTAACCTACTCATACCAACATTTTAGTGCATTCCAAATGTCTATACTACCGCTGCAAACTAAATTTGGATTCGTTTCTCTATTTAAATAAGAATCTACAATCATGATTGTTGCCAACTTCAACCATCATAGTTTCCTTGCTATCCGCCAGATATAAATCAGATGACCTATAATGCAGGATGGCAGGCACACCATCATTAACAACTCTGTTTTTTATAAGAGTAGAGATAAAATATATTAAATGTAGTATACCATGTTCATAACGACACCATGTCTATCACCGTTATATATATTCACACATCCGTCGGTTTGAAACGATATGATAAATTCTTCAAATATCCGAATTCGCTTTTTATAATGAAGTATATATGATCTCTATTCATCTTTTACACCCACACAACCCTCTTATCTTTGTAGCTAGCGCTAACTTTCTCTTGTGCATGCACACGCCCGCATCCCTCTCACCCTCCCTCAGCATTCTCTAGCTCCATCGCGCAAATTCATCTTTTCACTTTAGGTCGTTCACCCACAGTATGTGTAGGCCCCCCAGCTCCTTCTTTACGGCACACATCAATCGATATGCCTCTCTAGCCAGGTGTTCCTAGCACAAACACAAGCTTCCCCTCTTCTCTTGTCACCGTCCATGCCTCACTCCCACCACTCTTTTCATCGTTCTCGTACTCGCACACTCCTCCCACTTGATATAGTATGCCTCTCGTACCACCTCCTACATGGATCCCTCTCTCTCTGTCCTTCTCCTTGAGCCTCATTTGTCCTAACACACACATGCATGTATACCGATCGATCTCCCAACATATACCTAGATCGACTTTAACTACCCCCCCATCGATCGACGTACCTCACAAGTTATGTCTCTCCTTTCTCTTACAAAGGGCGATTGATCTTCCTATGTAGTTACGCCTGCTTACCACAGCCACATCGTCCCCCCTCATCATTCGTGCATGCCTCTTGACCCGTCTCTCACACGCACGTGCACAAACAACAAGCAGCCAATTCCTCTCTTATTGATATTGCGGGCGTGCCCTCCGTTTGTCTAGCAAGCCTATCCCACCATTTGTTAGAAGCAACTCCACTACCACCCCTCCAACACTCTAGCTCTGTCTCTCTCCCAACCTTATTCATCTCCTGCACATATGCATGGATGCCGATCGATCTCCCTTAATACATGAGGCAAATCGATCTCCTTAATACATGAGGTAGGCCTCTCTCCTCCTCCACGCATATACCAGCCATTATACCTCTATAGTTAATTGGGGGGACGTTGCTGCCAATGAATGCATGGATCAATTTTAATTTAACACCTTCTGACAATTTTGTCTTCAGTTGTGATGTAATTATTAGCTCTGATCTGCTAATAATTGACATGCATTAGCAAGGAAGTTAGTTTTTTATTGTTTCTGAAAGAGCATCGATGGCAAGACACGCGAAACAAAAGCTGAAAGCTCAAACCATTGTACAATTTCATGTCGCTGGAAAATTATTTGTATAGTATGTCAATTATGTAAACAAATGATGGAAGCATGATAGCATTAATAGAAGCCTCTTCATCATCTGGGTCCATGTGCGATGCACAAAATTATACTCTTTCGTTCCTAAATATTTTTCTTTTTACAAATTTCAAACGGGCATATTTTAGAGTGTAGATTCACTAATTTTGCTTCGTATGTGTACTCCCTCCGTTCCTAAATATTCTATTCATCTTAACAGAGATTTCAACAAGTGACTACATACGGAGCAAAATGAGTGAATCTACACTCTAAAATATGTCTATATACATCCGTATGTGCCAGTCCATTTGAAATCTCTAAAAAGACAAATATTTGAGTAGTCACTCGTTGAAATATCTAGAAAGACAAATACTCCAGAGTATATTTAAGAACCGAGGGGGTAGTTCACAACCGCATGGGAGACTCAGCCCGGTCATTGCGCCGCATTAATAGTGAGTAATGAGCAGTCAAATCATAAGCCCCACCTTTCCCACTATAAGTTGATCTGAATAAGCAACCATAAATACGCTCTTCTTTGAATCTGCTCATACTACTCCATCCGTCACTGTTTATACAACGCGCTTCAGAAAAAAGAAAAAAATCTGTGGGACCAAGGCGACTAGCGATCGGCCTGAAAAATAGCATTGGTAGTTATAGCATGGCGTCTATTACTTGAGGGAATAATGCATACACACATGCATGCAGTGCTTCCACCCTGGGTAAACACAGGCATGCACTCCGTAGTAGTACAGTACATGTAGAAAAGCAAGACACCATCGACATAATCACCCACGTCTACGCGCAAATCGTCCACAAGGACTAATACATGCAAGAGGAGGATGATAGGACACTGACCTTCTTGGAGCGCAGGGCAACCTTGGACGACACTGTTCAGAAGCACGTTGAGCTCGCCGCCAACGCTGCTGCTCCTCACACGTCGGTTGGTGACCCGGCGCACTAGGGCGTGAGGATGTCGTTGAACGTTGATGGATCCGTATGTATTTTTATCTTTCCGTGAAATCCATGTAGTAGTATATAATACTACAGTAATTATATTACCTTTCGCATCAACTTCATAATTTTTGTACGTACTCCATGCATGAACGGCGCCAGAACCAAACTTCTCATTACTCTAGGCAAAATTGTTATTTTCTATCTATCGGTCGTGCCATGGAGCAGAACCAAATTTTACAAGTTACGAGTTCAAAAGGAAAAGCCTGCTGTGTTCGCGTCGCACCCCCACACGGTTGGTCCGGCACGCCTCTCAAGCGGGAATGCGTGCGGTATTGCATTTTCACTTACAAGTGGGACCGCAGTTGAGCAAACCGACTATCGACAAACCCCCACCCCGCCCACCGCGCGATGGCTGAGAAAATAGGAGGAAGAAGAGATGGCTGTAGCACGGACTCCAAGAAAATTGGTGTCGGATGGGACTCATGTGGGTGGCATGTGCCGTACTACTAGACGTGAATGCTAGTTATGGCCCATGCCACCCCACTATATCGAGCCTATATCGAGGTACGTAGAACAAATTTCCTGCAATCCATGCTCAGCCCTCCTCTATTTCTCTTCTTAGCCAGCAAGCGGATGCGCGGAGCCCATCGTCTGTTTGCTCACATGCGGCCCCACATGTCAGTGAAAATGCAGGAGGACCCGCTGAACCTGCACATCTTTCACCTCGACGTGCTAGTGATGAAAAACAAATCCAATAAAGATCTTCGGTGGCCGCTTTTGGAGTTACTCAAGAGTAGTAAGATTCTATTTATAGTTTAACCCAAGATGCACATCTCGTGGCTTCAACTACCACTCTATTTTCTTTCATGACACGACCTGGATGCTGGATGTCCCAAGTGTCGGCAAAAGGAGGACGAACCTGACCAAATCTTCAGTTCTGCTCTCGGATTAGACTAGTTTTGCTAACTTAAATTTTTTATTGTGTACTCCCTCCGTTCCAAAGTACTTGACTTCCATTTGTCCAAAAATGGATGTACCTATATACTAAGACATGTCTAGATACATATATATTTTGACAAATAGAAGGCATGTATTGTGCAACGGAGGGAGTAGAATGGATGCAAGTTTTTGTATTGGGAAGAAGAGTACATCCATATATTGATAGAGCGCAATTTAGTAGATGTTCTATCACTTTTAGCTAGCACAGACGCAAGATCGAGCCTCCGCAGATCAACAATGAATGCATCGAGAAGGCACTAATCCAACTTACAGGAGTAGTAAAATGTATTCTTGTGGTTCTTGTTTTCTTTGGTCTTGCTTTTCTAGTCAAAATTATCATTGGAGTTCGTGCAAAACGGAGGTGCGTTTGGGGTCGTGCGTTGGAGTTGGCCTTACAAGTGGGACCGCAGTTAAGGAAACCGACTATCGGCAAACCCCCACCTCGCCCGCCGCGCGATGGCTGAAGTTAGAGAAACGACGAGGTTGAAGAGATAGGTCTAGCACGGACTCCAAGAAATAATATGGTGTCAGATGGATGTCATGGTGGTGGCGTGTGTCGTATTCCTGGACGTGAATGCTTGTTCTGGCCCATGCCACCCTACTACTGCTACTACTTACTCCTACTACTATATAGTATACTAGTATCGAGGATTCGAGGTGCTGGTTACATACAATGAACACATTAACATATGGCTATAGTAAAAACACCCACCCGATGCGCGAAGCATGTGAAGCTAGTACAAATAGTGTACTACTATTGTTGATTGGCCTCATCCGATAACCTATTGCAATGCACGTACAATTATGTATTCGGAAAATATTTTTTTTCCTCGTCGCACCACTCACTCAGAGAAGCAACTCGAAAGCCATTCATAAATTTAGTAAGTTTATCACATGCATATCATTTTATTACATACAACAGGTCATCACCCACATCGACAACGAGGATACATTATAAATACTAAAGTTTTCACCACACAACAAATAACAAGCCATGAAATGAACTTCAACTCAACCATTCCGCGGCGTTGGAAACACTTGCTTTGAACCACAAGTGATTCTCTGGGACGGGCCATCCGTTGTCGATCTGGAGACCAACGCATGACTGATCATCCAGGCTGAAGCGGCCTACTATATCAGTACCAGGGTAGGGAACCACCCAAATGTCCAAGGTACAGACCCAGTTGCTTCTCATAAATGTGTCAACAGTAGTTGGATCGCCTTTCACCATCATCGGATAGTTTTGTCCAAGGAAGAGCGAGTTTTCTCCAAGACTATCAATTCTGTGCCAGGGAGAAGGAGTTGGTGCTAGCACACCAGTATCCATCCCAAATACCATGCAACGGGTGTTGGAATAGGTCCGGAGAGTGCGACTATGGGAGACACCTGCTTCCTTAGCAGTAACATCATCAGTGGGTTGTATACACACAAGAAGAGGTGATCCATCGGAATTAGTTGCCAGGCGCCACAGAGTATATGGGCGCTGCTCATGATCATCACCATCGGCATCTCCCCCTTGGTTATAAATTTTTCCAAGTATAGGTTGTGGGATGTTCATAGGACCTTGGAAACACAAGAAGAAGGTTAATTAGTAAAGGGAAACTTGCTAACCCGCATGCATGTGGATGAAACAATTATAATTACGGTGGAAGACAAATGTACCGAAACTACTAGGATGCCATGCAAAAATAGTGCCACGAGTGGTGGCAGCAAACACAAGGCCCTCGCATTGAATTGCATCACAGTACTCATCCGTGTACAGAAACTGATTTTTCAGCAATATCCATCGAGTCGAACCACGAAGGACGGCAACAAGCTTGTCGAAGATATCAACAACTTGATAGTTGTTGTAATTCCAAGAGCGGTTGGGAACTCGACAAATTGCTATCTTCCATAGAAGACAGTCACCATGATCGTATTTGAACGTGCGTACATTACCGATGTGCTCAACCTCTGGGTAGTGTGCTGAGATTTTTGGAAGTGGAACCCGGTGACGAGTGTACACATTCACAAGTTCCGACTCACAGTTGGACCCAATGTAAACAACCCAATCTCCATTTGCGCCCGCCCAAGCCTTGCCCTCAAGCGATGGCATCTTAACATCATATGTATCATTATCAAGCGGCATCAACTGGCACAGGGCAAGGCCTCCGTCGTGCCGGCGCCAGTCATCAGGGTCACGGCGAAGAAGATAGGGGAGATCAAACCGCTCCATGACTCTTGGGTTCTTTGTAATGATGTTATTAGTTGAGTCGAGAATGGGCTTGAACGAACCTGCCATGCTAGCCGAGGTGATGACGTCGCACCAATCAATGAGTTCCTCCACCACATCATCTTTAGATCGGGGCAAGAATAACGGGGTGGTTTCTGGCCTGTTCCTTCCATGGAGAAGACGATCGAACAATGGCAGAAGAAAGGGTGAAGGGCTGAAGGAAAATGGAGGAGGAAGAGGAAGAGCATGCGACAGCAGTTCCAAATCGAGAGGGAAAGGCGAAGAGTTGGTGGACGGTTGTGAGTTTGCCACGGTTCACGAAGAGGCGCCCCGGCCTACATGTCCATTCGGAAATACTCCTACTACTCGCCGTCGTCTCACTGATATGTTGGAACGGGACCACATGTCAACGAAACATGGTGTGTAATTTCTCGTGCAAAATGCGATCTGGCCGCGTTGGACCAAGGTGCCGCATTAGTTATCGACCTTTATTTTTTTAATGGCGTGCCGATCAGTTTTGAAGCATGACTAACTGGTACTGTATGCAGAGAAAATGGGTTGTATTTGTCCTCCACAGTTTAGAGGCTGACTTGTGGGCCTAGCAAGTTGACGCGTACACAATCAGGAGATGATTGTACGTGGAGAGGATGACAACAGGGACCCGCCAAGGTCATGGCAGTACGCAAGCAAGTGCCTCCTTATTTCAAGCCAATAAAAAATGGCTCCTCCTAGTGGATTTCTGACATCTGGGTCCCATGCCATTGTCAACGTAGTCAATAAACGAGAGAATTGCACAACGAGCGGCTGACACCAGGGACCCAGCAGATCGCCTAGTTATTTTTGTTTTGGGTTAATTTGATAAATGCCACTCCAAATCTGGTGTATCCGAGAAATGCCACTGCAATTTCCAAACTATGAAAAATGCCATTTCGTGCCATTTCTAGTGGCATTTTTCAAAGTCTGGAGTGGCGTTTTTCAAAGTTTGCAAACTGCAGTGGCGTTTTTCAAAGTTTACAAAAATTGCAGTGGCATTTTTCAAAGTTTGGAAATTGCAGTGGCATTTTTATGAATCGCCATAATTGGAGTGGCATTTATCTAATTTGTTTTTGAGATGGAAGCAGGGTGTCAACTGGGCTGTGCGGGACACTTTGGCCTGTCTAGACAGCCTTTTTTTATGTTTACCACAGACCATCCCAATAGTTTTTTTTCTTTCTGAAAATGGCCAGCCCAGTTCTTTTGTGATTTGTCAAGTAAGTCGCTTTATCAGGCCTGTTGGGCTGCAAATCATTCAAGACGAGGAGAGCTACATCCGGCTGGCCGAGAAAATGGCCTATTAGTAATGAGAAATGGGATGTACATTTTTAAAACACATCAAACCGACAATTATTTTCAAATATCTTTTTTTCATTTTGAGATTTTAAATTGCATTGATTTTTATGTGTGGACAATTTATTGGATTTTATATTGATATACATTTATTTTTAAAATCAGTCTGAATGTGACTCGAAATTGATTAAAAACAGTTCAGACCGCACCGACATATGCAAAATTTCGTATAATTTTTTAACCGTGGCCACAATATGGGTTGTAATGCTAACATAAAGAATATGGGCTCCAAAAAACCCATAAGAATTAGCAAATGGGCTATAAATTATTTGAAATAATGGCAGATGGGCTATATAATGTTTTCCACAGATTTGAAGCTTTCCACAGATGGCATGTATACTGTTGGATATCCATCCAACGGCTGTCATGCTTCTTCAATCTCTGCTCTTCCTGCTCCAGCCGCTCAAACAAGCGCCGGCGGGACTGCCTGCTCCCTCCTCCCCGTGGCCGGCTGTGCTGCCGCGCTGGTCTCACCGCCCCATCGTACTCCCATCGCTGGCCTAGCCATCCCTCTACTCACCCACACCTGCTGTTATTCTCTGGCGACGATAGACGAACTAGTAAACCCTCGTACAGTCGTACTCCCCTCCGCGTGGGAAACAAAAACAACGACTGAGTCTTCCCTGCATCTGTGTTGTTCCCTTCCTAGGCCTCGCCATCGTCCACCGCCCTGGTGCTCTCGGCGTGGCGTGGTCAGCATGGTCAACGACCGACATGCATCTGAAGTGGACTGTACCTGGAAAGGCTGACAGCTGGGTCCACGGCCGCATGCAAGGAAATGCCTCCTTATTATGCACAAAATAATGATTTCCTCCACCTAACATCTGGGACCCACCGAAACGGCCTCTGTATTTCGCGAAAAAATGTTACCGCCACTGACAGCTCGGACCCACCAGCTATATCTTCACACGCAAGGAAGTGCCTCCTTATTACGCACAAAAAAATTTATACTCCTCCTGCTAGCTGGGACCCAGTATAGTGGGCCTACTAAGTGGACGGGGACGAAGGGCTTTGTCAACTTAGTCAATATGCACGATTCTAGCTCGACTGACCGTACGATGTCCATCCAACGGCCGTAGTGCCTCTTCAACCTCTGGTCTTCTTGCTCCAGCCGCCCAAAGCAGCGCCGGTCATGCCGCCTGCTCCAGTCTCCCGTGGCCGGCTGTGCTGCCGCGGAGGCCTCATCGCCCCCATACTACTCCCACGCTGGCCAGGCCATCCCTCCACTCCACTCACCCACACCCCCTGTTATTCTGCGGCGATGGCAGCGCAGCCGAACCAGTGAACCCTCGTACTCCTCTCCGCGTGGGCATCCAGTGCCGCGTCTTCCCTGGCTCCGCGTCGTCCCCTTCCTAGGCCTCATCGTCGTCCACCACCGTGGTGCTGTCGGGGCGGCGTGGTCAATGTGGTCAATGACCGAATTCCATCGGAAGAATATTGTATGTGGAGAGGCTGACAGCTGGGTCCATGGCAGCCGCAAGGAAGTGCCTCCTTATTACGCGGAAAATAATTATTCCTCCACCCGAAAGCAGGGACCCACCGGACGCCCACCAGTATATCGTGAAAAAAACATTTGCCCCTGACTGCTGGGACCCACCCGATGGGCCATCGTATTTCATGAAAAAAACGTTCCCCCTGCTGTGAGCTCAGACCCACCGGAAGTGCCTCCTTATTACGCACAAAAATGAATACCCCCTGCTAGCTGGGACCCACCTTGGTGGGAGGCTGACTTGTGGGCCTACTAAGTTGACGGGGACGGAGGTCTTTGTCAACTTAGTCAATATGCACGATTCTAGCTCCAGTGACCGTACGATGTCCATCCAACAGCCGTAGTGCTTCTTCAACCTCTGGTCTTCTTGCTCCAGCCGCCCAACCCAGCGTCGGTTGTGCCTCGAGCTCCTGCCTCTCGTGGCCGGCTGCGATGCAGCGGAGGCCTCACCGCCCCTACTACTCCCACCGCTGGCCAGGCCATCCCTCTACTCACCCACACCCCCTATTATTCTGCGGCGAAGGCAGCCTCACACCGCAGCGAACCAGTGAACCCTCGTACTCCTCTACGCGTGGTCATCCACTGCCGCGTCTTCCCCGGCTCCGCGTCGTCCCCTTCCTAGGCCTCGCCGTCATCCATCGCCCTGGTGCTCTCGGCGCGGCATGGTCAACGTGGTCAAGGAACGGCTTCCATCGGACGTGGACTGTACGTGGAGTGGCTGACAGCTGGGTCCATGGCTGCAGCAAGGAAGTGCCTCCTTATTACGTGCAAAATAATTATTCCTCCACCTAACAGCGGGGACCCACCGGACGGGCCATCATATTTCATGAAAAAAATGTTTGCCCCTTACTGCTGGGACCCACCAGCTACATCTTCGCAAGCAAGAAAGTGCCTGACAGTCGGGACCCACCTGGTCGAAGCGTACGTGGCGTTGTAATTTTGGTCGCGAACGTGTACGTACATACTGGTCGATGTAGAGGTGCGCACGTGTTGTAGTAGAGGCGCGCACGTAGCATGTACACGTACGTACAGCGGCCAGGGTGCAAGAAAGAAAATACGGCCACGTATGTGTACATACGGGCGGGGTCTCGAACGCCTACTCGCGCATATGTACGGCCAAGGCTCGTGTACATGGCTGGGTCGGAATGGAGAAACAGCGTCCTTGTCGTGTTCATGGGGAGGCAACGGAACGTGTGGGAGCCAACCGACTGGGTCGGAACGAAATGCATGGTCGTGTTCATCGGGAGGGCTTGGGCGGAACAGGCGATGGAAACGAGGCCTGGCGTACCGCAAAACGGAGGAAACGGCCTTGTGTTCGATCGGCCACGTTTGAAACGGGATCCTGTTCAGCGGGAGGGGTCTGGCGTACCGCAAAACGGAGGAAACGGACCTCCTACGGTCGAAACGGGGGTCCTGTTGATCGGGAGGGGTGTGGCGTACCGCAAAACGGACGAAACGGACTTGTGTTGGAGCGCTACGGTCGAAACGGGGGTCCTGTTCATCGGGAGGGGTGTGGCGTACCGCAAAACGGGACTCCACGGGATAATGTTCATCTCCACCGTCGACCCCCTCCAGCCTCCACGAGCTATTGTTTATCCACCGTCGACCTCCTCCAGCCTCCACCTGCGACTGTTCATCCACGGGCTCATGTTCATCCAGCCTCCACCCCACGCTACTCCACCGGCTACTGTTCAACCTCCACGGGCTCCTGTTCAACCACCCCTCCACGAGCTACTGTTCATCCTGCCCTTCACGGGGTGGTCCTATTCATCCTACCCTCCACGGGGTCCTGTTCATCCAGCCCCAACCGGCTTGATCGATCGGGGTCCTGTTCATCCAGAGGCAACACCACGGGGTCCTGTTCATCCACCCCCACCGGAAACTGTTCATCCAAACCCCCCGCAACACTCATTGTTCATCCAGAGGCAGCATCGATCGGCTTCAGTTAGCAGCACTAGTGAAGGAATCGCTCGATCGGGTTCAGTTAACAGCCATTGATCGATCTCCCGGGTTCATTAACGCGTAGCCTGCAGTGCAATCGCTCGGGTTCAGTTAGAGCCCAACGCCTCGCTCGGGTTCAGTTAGAGCCAACGCCTCGCACACACGCGCGTACGTGTACGAGAGAAGCATGCATCACTCGGCCCCCGACCTCCCACCGTAACCAGGAACTCCCTGAAATTTTCCTCCCCCTCGCTTGTACCACGGTTTTTTCCGTCATGGGCGGCCCAAAGAATGTCATGCAACTGCGTCTCCGGCCCGCCCAGGACGAAAAGCCCATTTTATGTCATGATTTTTTATCATAGAAGTAGGAGCCCACCACATCTATGATGATACCGGGTTTTGTCACAATTATCATCATAGAAGTGTCATATGTATGACAGAATTTTTTTCCGTTCGGCCCAAAATGTCACGGATGTGTCTTTTTTTGTAGTGATGAACCTAGTGATAATGTTAATAATGATGTTCATGTTGATGCTCCACCTAGTAATGACAATGAAGTAGAGATTGAACCTGCTGTTGATCTGTATAACCCAGAATCAAAGAATCAACGTTATGATAAGAGAGACTTTGTTGCTAGGAAGCACGGTAAAGAAAGAGAACCATGGGTTCATAAACCCATGCATTTTCCTCCTAAACCATCCAAGAAAAAGGATGATGAGATTTTGAGCGCTTTGCTGAAATGATTAGACCTATCTTCTTGCGTATGCGTTTGACTGATATGCTTAAAAGGAATCCTTATGCTAAGTACATGAAAGACATTGTTACTAATAAAAGAAAGATACCGAAAGCTGAAATTTCCACCATGCTTGCTAATTATTCTTTTAAGGGTGGAATACCTAAGAAACTAGGAGATCCCGGAGTACCAACTATACCATGCTCCATTAAAAGAAACTATGTTAAAACTGCTTTATGTGATCTTGGAGCCGGTGTTAGTGTTATGCCTCTCTCTTTATATCATAGACTTGATTTGAATAAGTTGACACCTACTGAAATATCTTTGCAAATGGCTGATAAATCAACTGCTATACCTGTCGATATTTGTGAGGATGTGCCTGTTGTGGTTGCAAACGTTACTATTTTAACAGAATTTGTTATTCTTGATATTCCCGAGGACGATAGTATGTCTATTATTCTTGGAAGACCCTTTTTGAATACTGCAGGGGCTATTATTTATTGCACCAAAGGCAATGTCCCTTTTCATGTTAATGGTAATGAGCATATGGTACACTTTCTGAGGAAACAACCTCAAGTCCACAGTATCAATTCTATTGGAAAATTTTCAACTATTACTATTGGAGGTTTTGAATTTCCTCTTCCTACTGTGAAGAAGAAATATGATATTCTTATTGTTGGGGACATGCATATCCCCGTTGAGGTAACCTAGTGTTATTCGAAAATTCTCCGGTTCCATGTTATTCGGAATGAGTTTGTTAACAAGACCTGATCAACCTTGTTAGTGGATTCCTTTTGATGAGCATGAGATGGATGAATTTAGAAAACATAATTCTCTTTACCCTCTTTTTACTTTCTGTTATTATATTAAATAAAGAAAAATAGTAATTTCTATCTATCTTCTGAATTATCCATGCAATAAAAAATACCCCAAAAATAAAAGTTCTCCAAATGCCCTGAAATTTAAATATGATTTTTTCTGGAATATTTGAGAATATCTGGCACTAAGAACACAGCAGGGGGAGCAAGCACCTGGCCACGAGGGTGGAGGGCGCGCCCTCCTGCCTCGTGGGCCCATGGTGGCTCCCTTCCACTTATTCCAGCTACCACACACTCCTTCTTCCTCCCAAAAACATCACTAGCCAGCTCAAACCCGAGGCCAAGCTCACCTTGCTGCCATTTTCGATCTCCTTGCTCGAAGCTCCATTCAGAAAACTGCTTTGGGGGATTGTTCTTTTGTATGTGACTCCTCCAATGGTCCAATTAGTTTTTGTTCTAGTGCCTCATTCATTTCATATTTTTGCTGCTTAGGTGACCCTGTTCTTGAGCTTGCATATCAAATTTATATGGTCAAAAGTAGTTTTAATGCATGATATTGCCTCTAGACACTTGTAGGAGTAGTTGCTATCAATTTTGTTGAGTTTGGTTCGCTTTTATTTTGAAGTTACTAAAAATTTCAGAAATTTTTCATAGGAATAAATATGTTTAGGAAAATGTACCAAGGTGGTCCTTCAAGGAAGCAAGGACCCAGGCTCTCAATACGCGATGCCGATGATGAACCACCGAGGGAAGCTCAGGTGCGGGCTTGTGAATGGCCGTCAGAGGACTTTGTGATCAAGCAGGAATTAGGGAAGAATTTAACGTGTATGTGCGTAATGCCGATCTTGAGAGCTTCAAGGCAGATAAGTGCCGCCAATACCACTATCTCACTGATTCCTTTGTGAGAAGGTTTGAATTTTCGTCATCACGCAATTCTCAAACTGTCCTATTTTATCTTTATGAATTTTTTTATACTATGGACTTAGAGGATTTTAATACTGCTTGCAAACTTCCACAATGGGGCTGCACTAGTGAGCCTCGCAAATCTGAGTTTAGAGATTTTCTTGCTATTATAACTGTGGGGCAATTTAGAGATATAACACAAGCTACCATAGGGAGCATTCATTTTCCTGCTATACATTATTTTGCTCTCTTCATAGGTAATAAATGGTAAGGATGAAGCATGTCACATGTGTGTCCCTGACCTCAGTGTTCTCAGGAGTGTTGTATTAGGAGATAGACATTATAATTTGGGATCCATTGTTGCACGTAGGTTGCATAATAATAGATTTAATGGAGATTTCTTTGGTGGGATTTATGGAACTCGTCTAGCTAATTTTCTTGATATACCCATATGTGGGTATGATCTTGTGTTGCCTCCTGTTTATTTAGATTATGAGGCTATGGTTCATCATCAGTTTGTTGAGAGGAACGATCAGTTTCTCCAGTACCTACTAATCTTTGACAGACAACGCACCTATCACGTTGCTCTCCTTGCTCCTACTTTCTTTGACTTTCAGGCAAAAGGGAGATATGTCATAACCAGGGAAGAGGCGAACAAGTATGAGAGGAGGACTGAGACAAGTTGCCTCCACACTGCAGCCCACATGCAATAGCCGCTGCATCTTAGTACGACCCCAACTACAACTTTGGATATCCGCCAGTCCAGCCGTGGCCATAGACCAACTTAGGCCAAAAGCCTAAGCTTGGGGGAGTACGTATTTCTCACCGACATTACATTCATGTTCACACACTCATGCTAGTTGTCGGTGCTCATACTTTTTCATTGTAATATCCATGCTAGTTTATTTTCCTTTTTATGCTTTCTTCTTGTGTGTTTGATAAACCTTAAGAAAAACAAAAAAACTAGTTGTAGCTTTTAGTTAGTTTACTTTTCATGCTGTAGTAGTAATTAAAAAGAAAACCCAAAAAGATTTCTCGTTTTTATTTTGCTTGTTGGGAGCTTTCCCATGTAAATAGTTTTATTTATTTTCTCGTTCTTTGGGGGTCAAGAGGAGAAGACCATAATGAAAATGTTAAAGTGGCTCTTATATGCATTATTGTTGATCTAACAAAGAGCCCATATTACCTTGTCTTCTCTCTTGAATTGAATGCTTGCAGATTCCAGCTTAGTCCAATGCACATGCACTATTATTATTATCCACACTATTTGGTCGTGCAAGTGAAAGGCAATAATGATGATTATATGATGACCTTATTGAGATGAGAAAAGCTGGTATGAACTCGACCTCTCTTGTTTTTGTAAATATGATTAGTTCATCATTCCTGATTCAGCCTATTCTGAATAAACATGTTTGCAATGACAATTAGAGATTATAGTTGCTTATATCATTCTTAATTAGCTTGGAGTTTATAATGGTTTACCTTGCGTGCCAACATGCTATTAAAATGGTTGTGATGTGGTATGATAGGGTGGTATCCTCTTTTGAATGATTCCAGTGGCTTGACTTGGCACATGTTCACGCATGTAGTTGAAACGAAATCAACATAGCCTCTACGATATTTATGTTCTTGGTGCATTATATCCTACTCATGCTTGCATTCGGTGTTGATTAATTTTAATGCATGTTCATGACTATTGTCACTCTCTAGCTGGTTGCTTCCCAGTCTTTTGTTAGCCTTCACTTGTACTAAGCGAGAATACTGCTTGTGCATCCAATTCCATAAACCCCAAATTTTTTCCATATGAGTCCACCATACCTACCTGCCGTTCCAAGTAAATTTGTATGTGCCAAACTCTAAACCTTCAAATAAACATTCTGTTTTGTATGCTCGAATAGCTCATGTATCAACTAGGGCTGTCTATATTTTCCATGCTAGGCGGGTTATTCTCAAGAGGAGTGGACTTCGCTCCTACTCACGAGAAAGTGGCTCGTCACTCGGATTCCCAGTCCCATGCTTTATGCAAATCAAATCAAAATAACTGCAGACAAAAATCCCCCGGGACTCTTGTTAGTTGGAGGCACTCGTTGTTTCGAGCAAGCCATGGATTGATGCTTGTTGGTGGAGGGTGAGTATAAACTTTACCATTCTGTTTGGGAACCGCCTATAATGTGTGTAGCATGGAAGATATCGAGATCTCTCGGTTGTTATGTTGACAATGAAAGTATACCGCTCAAAATATTATTCATTTCTATTTCAAAACCGAGCTCTGGCACCTCTACAAATCCCTGCTTCCCTCTGCGAAGGGCCTATCCATTTACTTTTATGTTGAGCCATCATCCTCTTGTTAAAAAGCACCAGTTGGGGAGCACCACCGTCATTTGCATCCATTACTGTTAGTTTACATTGAGTATGACTTGACTTGATGTCTTTTACCATGAATTACAATGTCTACTCAGTCCTTGATCTTTAAAGGTGCTCTGCATTTATGTTTTGCGGTCTTAGAAAGGGCTAGCGAGATACCATCTTGTTATATCATATCATGATCGTTTTGAGAAAGTATTGTCATCCGAGATTTATTATTATTGCTCGCTAGTTGATTATGCCTTTGATATGAGTAAACATGAGTCCTAAATGTTATTGTGAATATGGTTAGTTCATAATCTTTGATGAAAACTTGAATGTTGGCTTTACATATTTACAACAACAAGAGCAAATAGAGTTTTTAAAAGTTTTTCTTTATCACTTTCAGTTTATCAACTGAATTGCTTGAGGACAAGAAAAGGTTTAAGCTTGTGGGAGTTGATACGTCCCCGTCGTAACTACTTTTCCAAACACTTTTGCCCTTGTTTTGGACTCTAACTTGCTCGATTTGAATGGAACTAACCCAGAATGACGATGTTTTCAGCAGAATTGCCATGGTGTTATTTTTGTGCAGAAATAGAAGTTCTCGGAATGACCTGAAAATCAACGGAGAATTATTTTGGAATATATAAAAAATACTGGATGGAAGATCCACGTTAGGGGGGCCTCCACCTGTCCATGAGGGTGGGGGCATGCCCTACCCCCCAGGTCGTGAACCCTTGCCTCATGGGCCCCCTCACGCCCCACCGACCTCAACCCTGACTCCATATATTCACTTTCGGGGAGAAAACAAATCAGGGAGAAGGATTCATCGTGTTTTACGATACGGAGCCGCCGCCAAGCCCTAAACTCTCCCGGTAGGGCTGATATGGGTCCGTTCGGAGCTCCGGATAGGGGAATCCGTCGCCATCGTCATCATCAACCTTCCACCATCACCAATTTCATGATACTCACTGCCGTGCGTGAGAAATTCCATCATAGGCTTGCTGGATGGTGATGGGTTGGATGAGATTTATCATGTAACCGAGTTAGTTTTGTTAGGGTTTGATCCCTAGTATCCACTATGTTCTGAGATTGATGTTGCTATGAATTTGCTATGCTTAATGCTTTTCACTAGGGTCCGAGTGCCATGATTTCAGATGTGAACCTATTATGTTTTCATCAATATATGAGAGTTCTCGATCCTATCTTGCAAGTCTATAGTCACCTACTATGTGTTATGATCCGGCAAACCCGAAGTGACAATAGTCGGGACCACTCCCGGTGATGACCGTAGTTTGAGGAGTTCATGTATTCACTATGTGTTAATGCTTTGGTCCGGTACTCTATTAAAATGAGGCCTTAATATCCCTTAGTTTCCAATAGGACCTCGCCGCCACGGGAGGGTAGGACAAAAGATGTCATGCAAGTTCTTTTCCATAAGCACATATGACTATATTCGGAATACATGCCTACAGTACATTGATGAACTGGAGCTAGTTCTTTGTCACCCTAGGTTATGACTGTTACATGATCGATCGCATCTGGCATAATTCTCTATCACCGATCCATTGCCTACGAGATTTTCCATATATTGTTCTTCGCTTATTTACTTTTCCATTGCTACAGTTACAATCACTACAAAAACCAAAAATATTACTTTTGCTACCGTCACCTTTTGCCACCATTACCACTACTATCATATTAATTTGCTACTAAACACTTTGCTGCAGATATTAAGTTTCCAGGTGTGGTTGAATTGACAACTCAGCTGCTAATTCTTGAGAATATTCTTTGGCTCCCCTTGTGTCGAATCAATAAATTTGGGTTGAATACTCTACCCTCGAAAAATGTTGCGATCCCTATACTTGTGGGTTATCAGTCTGTCCTGTGGACATCGCCCTAGAGATCAATTCCCATGCCGCTGTCTGTGCTGTGGTCATTGCCCAAGAGATCAATGACAAGAAATAGTTGGTCGCGCTAATCCTTCAAGGTAGTTTGCATCGTGTTTAGTTACTAGAACAATGCGTGTTATCAAACCATCTTAGGGCTAGTGCACTGTCTTGTATGGGCAGTACTTGCTACTTTTGTTTGATAGTGGATCATGCGAACCCTCTCCAAGTTATGGAAACAGATGTATCCTCACCAGCTTTTGATGTAATATATGGCATGCTTAGATGTAAGTTTGAACTGTTTATCATATCAGCAGGGCTTGTTTGATGATTCTTGGTGTTAGTAGGCTAGCTACTGTGCGAGCTATAGTACTTGCAAAACACTCACCAAAGAGAAACGTTGGGGCTGATGAGCTCGTGGTACACTTATAGGTCTGATCCGTCATCGATCGGCCAATAGCCCAAGCTCCTAAAATTGTAGGCTTAGCGCTCGATCAGATAATAGTCGACATGGATACATTCAGGCCTCATTTGGTTCATAGGGTAGGAAAATCGTAGCAAAAGTATAGAGACGTACATTTTTGAGAACACAAAATCATAGCAGTACAGAGATGTACTCCCTTCGTTCCAAAATAGATGACTCAACTTTGTACTACTAACTTTGAAACGGAGGGAGTACAAATCCTAGGCGGGCTAGTTTGGCCTAGTGGGTTTCAGTGATATGATGTGGTACAGTGTCGTCCAGTCTTCGCGTGTGGTAGCAGTATTGCAGGTACAATAAGTTTTCTTGAAGAAGCGGAATTCAACGAAGTCATGATGGTTCCTTCGTCCGACCAACTTACAGTGGGAAAGGTTGGGCCTGCTCTACGACCGGGGTGGACCAGGATAATTTGGTGCATGGCAGGTGGACCAGGATGGTCGACGTCCCACATGTCAGCGAATCAAAGTATTCTTTCGGACATAGAGGACGAGAAACGGGTATTCATTGTTTATTTTTTATGAAAGCTATTGTCTCCACTGTTACGACGGAGGAGTGTGAAACACGGTAGCCCAGTGAACTTGGCATGTGCACCACTCCCTCCTTCCTCATGTAATACTACCATAGTGTTGACTATAAGGTTGGCCATAAGGTTACAACTTTTTCTCACTTTCTCTCTTTCTATTTCCTCTCAAATGTTTTTTACCTTTCTTTTTTGGACACAATTGTTTTTTAGGCCTATTTTTTAGAATTAGTTTTTTATACCTAGGAGCACTTGTAGAGACGGGCTCTTGCAGAGCCCACTCCTTGACTTTGTCAATGCCTCTCTCTCCTCCACATAAGTGGCTTATTGCCGAGTATTTTACTAGTACTACTTTCTATGAATGCGAGCAGCTGGCGTTTGAGGGGGAGCGCCTGCGGGAGTGGGGAGGGTTTTTTTGGTGGGCCAGGGTGGTCAGAAGCGGGCCTGGAAGTGGTCCATACTCCCGCATGGCCCACCTCACATTATCACCATATATTTCTTGGAGTTCGTGCGCGGCGGGCGGGCGATATCTTCTCCCTCCCCTGTCTCTCTCTTCTCAGCCGACGCCCTCCGAGTGATTAGATTTCGGTTATTGACGGTTTATTCAATTTCAGTCCCACATGTCAATGAAAATGCAAGACAACGTGTGTCCCCTCTGGTGAGCGGCGTGCAAGCTGGACTGCCGGGGGTGCGACGCGAACGTGATGCGTATGAGTCATAAGTGTGTCGCCTTTTCCTTTTGAACTTGCAAAGCGTAACATTTTCATGCGATCGATCGATAGAAATCCAGAACAAAATGACGAGGGCGGGGCTTTCCCATGCGTTAGGCGGGCTAGTTTGAGTGATATGACGTGCTATGCCATCCGCTTGCTCCATTTTTATGTAAGAAAGAGTCTACACTCTTACGTGGGAGGAGTGCGAAACATGGCGGATCTGGTTTTGATCGAGGGATAACTATTCCCTGCGAAATAATGGAGCACTGTTAGCGATTATAGCATGATAGTTAGGGCATCTCCAGCGCTGGTCCACAAATTTACACCGACATCTATCCGAGGACACTGATGCCGGAGGATGCCATCCAATGCTGCCCGCATACCTTTCGACAACTATATGAACCAACCGGATGAAATTCATGCAAGCAAAGCAAATTTCAAATTAATCGGATGAAATTCATTATATTTCAAAAACTTTTCCTAGAAACTGGACGAAATTCATTACATATTTCGCACAAACCGTACTAAAACCTACTGTAAACCTAATCTAAACTATCGCCGGCGCCTGACCACCATGTCCGACCATGAACCCCGAGAAAGCCGGACATTGCCTTTGCCTCCTCCTCTTCCGCCTTGAGAACCTCCTCCTCCAGAGCACAAGGTTCTGAAGATTTCCGCCTGCACGTCGCCGTCAAGCGGCTAATCGGCTGCCAATGTTTATCCCACCAAGCTTGGCATCGACTGAGTGGAGGAGCGGTGGTCTTCCTGGGACCAGAGCGGCGGCGACCTACCGTGTACTACTATTCCTCCCTGCCGGCTGCACCCGCGCACACGCGCCGGCTTCATCGTCATGGCGGCAGAAGCC
>NC_041390.1:177513927-177549850 GCF_002162155.2 Triticum dicoccoides
GGCGATCTCCTTCATCTGCTCCTGTGACAGCCGTCCAAGAGAGCTTTGGAGCGCACCTGGAGCGGAGCCACCAATGTCCTTCATCTACTCCTGTGACAGTATGTCCAAGAGAGCTTTGGAGCACCAAGAGGCCATGGTTGGAGTGGTGGCGACACAAGGAAGGGACCGAAGGAGAATGAGTGTGGGTCTTTGGCTATGGCTGGAAGGTGAGGCTCATGTTAATATAGCAGGCGAATGGCAATGAGCTACGGCAGACGGATGGATGGTTGGCACCGGAGTAGATTCGTTGGCAGCCCCGTGTCATTAATGTGGGTGGCGGACGGAAGGATGGCCATGGTGTCGTTAATGTGGAGCAGTCACTTGCACCAGGATGCGGCGCAGGTGGCGCTGTCTCGGAAATCGCGCTGCTGCAATGCCAGCGCCAGTGAGAGGTCGCGTCGGGCGTGAATGCGGACGCTGCTTCAATGACTTAACTGCAGGTGCAGTTGGGTCACTGACATGTGGGCCCAACAGGCATCTGGCCCGCATGTCAGTGACACACCAACTGCACCTGCAGTTAAGCCCCGTGAATGCGGCCTTGACGTTCTAGAGAGACGGCGACCATTTCAGGCGAGATGCGCGCGCTAGCGATGGAAGGGGTTTTGGTAGGCCAGGGCGGTCAGACGCTGGCGTGGTGGTAAAATGTGAACTCATGGATGACGTGCCTTTGAAGCGTATGCGACATGTATTGACAACCAGGTGTCCGTGCAACCGCTCTTGTCGCCAGCTAGCCTTCGACGACCACCATTAGACACCACACAACCATGCATAACTTACGAATAATGGAAGAATCGATCAGACACACACTCGTGTGCAATGGCACTATGACCGGTTGCTCATGATACATATATAGGTACCATAGTACCCTCTCTAGCTAGGATGTTTTATAGATTGTCGTTGTGATGGATGATATACATGAGCAAGGCACCAAGTCATGAGTATGACCGTTGGTGTTGATTTAGGTGAATAGATGCTACGTGTTCGCGGAGGCCTCTAGCAAAAGTCTAAACAGTAATGTCAGGCACCGCCGGGGCGCGTAGGTGACGGGCTCGCCGTTTGCGTTGCGCCATGATTAGGACTTTGATTGAGAGGGCGACGTGCATCCATTAGCATGGTTTGATAGTGTGAGCATGAGTTTCTGCACGCATACATGCTACTTGCCTCTATGGATGGTGTGCGCTAATGTGTGCATCACATATAATATAAAAAATTGGTTTGTGCATTTAACGCAAAGTATTTCATTTTCATTTGGCTGACAAGTGTGCATTGCAGCGACGAGTCCGTGGTTTGATTCCTCACATACTCATAATTTTGGTTTTTATTTCTTTCTCCACTGATAGGTAGGCCCGCGTAGATAGATAAAGAACATGAGCTGATGAGGCGCATGCGGACTATTTAACTAGTCAAGTAGACAAATATGGAGCTATCCGCTGAGAAGGTAACCATATAATCACCATATCTCGTATGCAATGATCAAAGTGATCTATCAAGACAAGTTCGATGACCGCCAATGCATTTTACTCGGTAATAAATGACCAGGACTGAAGGGGAATCCAAATTTCCTTCGTCTTCTGTCCTTGAGCTCTTGACAAACCAATGCACTATACGTTGTGCGGTCACTCCACCCCAGAGCTCTCACCGAGCATCATTCATGCCACCGCGCCGCACACTAACTGGTAAGGAAGCGATGGCATCCCGCCGCGCCGAGTTCCTCGCCGCCCACGACCGCACACAAAATGGTAGGGAAGACATGGCATCCCATTGTGCCGATTTCATCGCCGCTCATGACCTCACACCTACGTGGGCGGAATTTGAAGCTGCCAAGGCCGAATGGGCGGTAGAGCAAGAGGCGGCCCAAGCCGCACAGAGGGATTGGAAATGTCAGAAAGCACTCAATAAGAGAGACACCCGCCGCCATAAGAAAGAAGAGGATGCACGCGCTACTGTGGAGAGGTCGGTGGAGATCCAAGAACGGTGGGGTGTCGCCGACAAAGCCGGGAAGGAGAACGACGGTGTCTGGCCAACATGTGAGAAGTAGTAGTACTAGTAGTTAGTGTGTGTGTCTGTGTCGCCCGTATGTTTGTTTAATTAATTGCGAGCATGTACCAGTACTAGTTACTACTATAGTTTTTAGAGCAAATTACTAGTACATTAACCTAGACTCAATGGAAAAATTCCTATCCTATGCATCAAATGGCATATCTTTCTCTAAGAATTGAGGTGCATCTCATCTCACTTCCTATGATTTTCATATTCCTATAAAATTCCTATCCTATGAACCAAAGGAGGCCTCTACTGGAGTAAGTACTGTAGCTAGCAGTACTGCTGGAACAATAATTTTCTTCAAGAAGCAGAATTCAATGAAGTCATGATGGTTCCTTCGTCTGAGAAACTTCATAGTAGGAAAGGTCAGGCCTCTGATTTGACGGCTCATTGGTCATTATTACCGCAGCACGACGACCGGGGTGACTCTCCCTTGGAGTTCTGCGTGCATGGTAAGTGGACCAGGATGGTCGACGTCCCACATGTTGGCGAACGGAAGTATTCTTTCCGATTTCAAGGAGCAAGGAAATCGCATGGTATAGTATCACTGCAGATTTATATTTATTTTTTATTTCTGATGAATGCTAGCATTTTAACTCTTACAATGAAGGAGTGCCAAACATGGCACGTGGTGGATGTCCCACATGTCAGCAAAAGGAGTGGGACATGAACAACATGGTAGAGCATCTCCACTTCTTCAACTTCTGGGTCGGAGACCACATGTAGTAGTACTAGTGGTGTGAACGATATAAAGTGCGACCCGGACAGAAAGACACGTCTAGTTGGAAGGTCTCGGGGCATACACATAAACAAATATAAAACCTAATATGTGCCTCCAATTAATATAGTAGTAGTAGAGTACTTAGGCACGTACTCCATAACATCATCGTGCATTGAACATACAACATTTAGTGGTAGTAAGAGACAAATGCCTATATGCCACGCATGTTCATACTATTTGTGCCGTTCTACTTCACATATTGCGGTACATTACTCAGGTTCGTACGTCCACTCCTGGGTACATGTCCGTCTCGTAGTTCCAATCCCACGTGTTCTTCATAGATTGAACGATCCATAATTGTGGGCAACAGGAGTCCATATCATCACAGTTAGTGTGGCTCCCCATGATGGAGACTCATCCAAACTATGGCTAGCCTCGACATGGAGGAGTCGCATGCACCGGGAAGCGGCGCTCTCATGGCGCTCGCGTTGCTTCAAAGTCTGCGCCAGTCAGAGGTCGCCTCCGCTCTGGCTGGGCATTAATGCGGCACTTATGATCCGGGGCGACGTGGACCATTTCACGCGGGAAGCGCGCGTCCATAAGGGAGGGGGTTGGGTCGGCCAGGGCGGTCAGATGCGGGCGTGGTGGTGGTATTGGTTTTGCACCGTTTCTGGTGTAGTACTGGTAGTTGGCAAAACTACTAAATTATTGCACTCAGTTTCCTTAGAAATTGTGGTAAAAAACATTACTCCACAGCCCGCTTCCCTTCTCCTTCCTCTTCCACCACCCGCGCACGTCCGCGGGAAGCGACCGGTCTACCCTTATATTGGAGTGCTAGGACAAAAAGATGCATGCATGACCACTAAAATTTCCAGATTAAAGCGCCGTTCGGCGGGAGTATGGCGTATGTCGTTAGCTTCCGCCAGGCCATGGCTACCGGGGTACGGCGACCAGAGAAGAGGCGGCGGGAGGGGAATGAATGCAGCTACTATTTGGGTCCGCCGTCCGGCTAAAATAAATGCGCACCATTATGTGTACCCGCTGGTGCACAAATTGTAACATATGTGTCTGCTTAAGGGGGTGTCACGTAACTGGTGTGTGTATGAGATTCTGAGAGGCAGAGTGCGTGTTTGCGACTCTACTCTTCAGACATATACTCAACCTTTTGCATCGGGATATAAGTATAATGGTATTACACTTTAGCTAGTGATTTATGTGGCCATGTTAACATGGTTGTGTAAAAAAATGTCACTTCCTGCTTGTGATTTGCGTTATATAATTACTAGCAAGATGCACGTGCATTGCACGTAACATCAAGATGCATTTTTTCTACAAAACACATGTTGTGATTGATCCATGCAGGAGTAATCCCATGTGTAAAAACTAATGATATCTTGAGAATTTTGTCGGAAAAATGGTATCTCGAGAATTTCATCGAAAAAATGAAACATGAGAGATAAGGTGAGGAGGAGTGGAGCATGGTGGTGACTGGTGGTCGGGCTGGGCGGAGGTATGGGGATGGACGGTAGGCGGCAGTGGCCACCATGCTAGATTGTTCCAGAGGCTTCCTTTTTTAATTGCTTAGCAATGAGGTTGTGGGAGATAAGGATGAACGAGGCAAGGCCTTATCTGTAAATGTGGAGCGAGGTGCAGATATCTTTTGTAAAATTGTCGTAGTTTGCTTTCTATCCGTCAGATATAGATCGGACGGTCTATATTACAGGATGGCAGACACACCATCATCACCAACTCGATTTTTTACAAGAGTAGAGATGATAAGTTTGCTAACTACTAAAGTAAAGTGGAATTTGTCCATGTTATACAAGTAAATGAAGGTGATTGTTTATCATACGGGGAAGGTTGGACGAAGGGTGGTAGGAATAAATTCTCTGCCTAGACCATGTGTGTGTGAGATGGAGTTCTTAGTGTGTGTGTGTGTGTGGGTGGTTGCATGTGTGTGTCTGTGTGATGCGAAGACCTCGATGGAGAATGTAATTTAAGTGTGTGTGGCTTCATCATAGAGAGGTGATGTGTATGGCAGAGGACACGAATGAGGGGGTGCGAGAGAGAAAAGGCCCATAGAGATGGAAGAGAAGGCGTGTGCGCGTGAGAGGAGTTGACATCGAGAGAACGTGTTTGTTCGAGAGACACCAAGGAAGACTACTATATATCGATGGTGCATGTAGGAGGGAATTAAATGAAGGGATGGTCTTATTGGTTTCAGGGATATAGGGGGAGAGTGAGAGAGGGGGTTAACTAGAAGGAGATTGTTAAGTGTGAGTGTGTGTTTTACCCATCCAGGCGGAAGTTATGTGCACACAAGAAGAGAACGATTCGATGTGGTGTTAGGGCTGAGGGTAATTAACTACGTATGGAGACATAGGAGACCTTGAGCGTGCATGTGCCAGAGGTATACATGTATACGTGGGATGTGTCTGTGCGTGCGCACGCGCACGATCGAGATAAAAGAAAGAAGATATAAGTCATAAGATCAATGACATGGGAGAGACAAATCGGTATTACAATATGCATGCATGTGAGAGTGCAGGGAAGAAGGCCCGATAATTGAGCATATGTTTTTGTCTTTAAGAGATAGTGGTCTGGGCTGGATCATGCATCTATGGCGAGCAGAGGGAGCGAGACACAACGATTGGGCAAAAGAGATCAACCTATAGATGCATGTATGGAGAGACATATATAGTGTGATGATAGGAAGCAAGAGTGTGTGCGAGAAAGATATTTTGACAGAGAAACTACAGATAGATACAAAGATAGAGATGCTAGCTAGAGGGACATCGGCTAGTTTGAGAGTTGGAGATGACAGCCAGGTGGTTCAGAGGGTGAAGTTATATGTGTCTGAGAGAAAGATAAAAAGAGGGCACATGACTGCACATAGAGAGAAACATATATAGTGTGCATGATAGGAAGCAAGAGTGAGGGCAAGGAAGAAGGTTGATGGTGAAACAGATAAATAGAAAGATTAAGATGCTAGCTAGTGTGTGTTAGAGATAGGAGTTGAGTGGATCAGAAGGCTGAGTTATGCATGTGGGTGTGAGAGAGATAGAGAGAGGGTGCATGTGAGTCACATACAAACAAATATCAGAGAGAAATGAGATCCCGAGAGACAGAGTTTTGTGTCTATGAGAGAGAAAGATATTTCACAACGAGAGTGATAGCTAGAGAGACCTACATATGAGGGAACGCAAGATATCTTTAGGGACAGAGAGAGTGTGTGTTAGCGACATACAAGAGAATGGTGGGGAGATATGAGACCTGGGAGACAAAATTTGTGTTTGTGTGTGAGAAATAGATATTTAAGAGGAAGAGTCATAGCTTCTCATACCTAAGGAGTGAAAGACATCTCTGTGTGAGAGGGGGTGTGCGAGTGTCACACAGGGGAATATTAGAGAGAAATGAGACCTCGGGAGACGAAGTTTGTGTTTGTGTGAGAGAAAGAGATTTCACATGGGGAATCATAGTTAGAGACACATAGCAGGGATCGAGATATACTTAGAGAGATAAAGTGATGAAGGTCGAGGGAGAGAGTACCTTCAGTGTGTTACGAAGATAAAAGATCATTGTCGACATACATGTAGCATGAGAGATACCCGAGAGACGATGAACGCGTATAGGTATAGAGAGATACTCCTATATAAGCATGAGTGATAGCTATATGAGACGAATATCTGGATTAAAGGGGATTCAAATATTTAAACTAGAGATCACGACATCGATAATATCATAATGCAAATTGGTGTATGAAACATGCTTATTCATTTGAATATGGGGACACATGTAATGTTATATAGTTTATCAATATTAGTGATCCATATATTCTCTAATTAGAGACAATGCATGGTTTATATGAAATTAATGTCTAAATGGGATTACACTATATGTTGCATGTGTGAAACACATTATACATGTTTGAGAAGTAAAAAACCCGCATGAAACACACATTAATTGGAGACAGTTAGCGAGGAATGCATACATTGGATTTTAACATAAAGTGGTTTCAAATATTTGAAAATCCAAATTAAGATGGATACATGCTTATGAATATGAGATCATGCCATTTGTATACCATATTTATGCATAAAGGGTGTTGTGCTTTTGAAAGTATATATAAAACTGTTGTATATAGAATTTTATTCCAATCGAAAATGGATCCTGCCCAAACAAAAATATAATACAAACTAGATTCGAATTGAGTTGGCATGGTAAACATGCATTCTCGCTCTGAAATTTTTTGAATGAAGCGAGGAAAGTCGCGGTAACTGCCCGAAACCAAAATCTGCGAGATGGAAATTACTGCCTATCCCTGACACGGAAAGGCTATCGGCTCGATTTCTATAGGTTTCAATAGGGGTAGGTTTGTAATTCACTCAAACGTGACATAACCACCTCTAACCCGGATTCATACACGGTGGGCGCCAAAACACAGTGTCTCCTTGGTCGAAATCGACTCCCTCCCCGATTCATACACGGTGGGTGCTAAAAGACACTCTTGTCGGCAAATATTCAGTGTATGAGAGATTACCGTCCTATCCCCAACCGATTAATATTGTTGTGATGTAGGAAATTTTAAACGGCGGCTAAATTTGTAAATTTCCTCGCATTTGAGACAAGCACGCCCTAATGACATGGTCCCCCCTTCCTCTCTCCCTCCATTTCCCTATTTGTACTCCATGGGCGCCAAAACACCCTCTCCACCCCAGCCTCCTCCATCCGCCGCCCCATCCACCACCGTCCTCCTCCACCATGTCAGAGCTAATACCCCGATGTTGTCGTCCATTATAAGAGATCGACCTCTCTCATCCACAGCTTTGGACCGGGATGCGTTTATCCCGTCCTCTCGCTTCATCCCCGCCGTCGTCCACCTTGCCGGCGCCGCTCCTACGACCGTCTCATCCACCGCACCCCGCCACCACCGTCTACCCTCCTATATCTGCTTCCACACCACCGACAGCCATCGCTACCGCAGCACCGTCAAATTCTCAGCAGATGCATACGTGGCACCGTACCAGAGGCGGTACTCTTTCGTATATGCTCAACTTATTTATCGCAGCAAGAAAATAGATCACCGCTGCTTTACTCTCATTTCTTGTCCATCACTTACTTGTTAGTTGAAATCAAACATTAGTTGCGAAGTTGCCTTTGTCTGGTTTGCACCTTCAGATCTACCATGGCACGCTCAACACTATACTCGCAATGCTTATGGTTTTCCCATTTTATATTCCACACTACTTGAATGATAGTAGACTGAATTTCGAAATTGGGTCAGTCGATTTTTGAGAGCTCACCGGAGTTCGCCGGTGCGAAGGAAGGGGCTCAGGTGGGGACAGAGGTTGTGGGGGGCGATGGTGGGGCCTTGCCGAACGAAGAAAACTCGACATGGGTGGGGGCGGGGGTGGGGGTGGCGAAGGAACACAGGCGGTGGGGGCAGTTCAGGGGAGGGCAGGTCGGGGTGAGTGGTTCGGTCGGCGACCCGTGCGGTGTTCTTTATGGGAAGAATCAGAGACGAGGAAGAAGAAGGGTTAGGAGACATAGGATCTTCATCCAACCACTGAAATGGTCGACTGGCCCAAATGACAAAAGTCAGGCGACTTGCATGCAGACATGCCTTTATATTCAGTACCATCATTGTAGCTGCTTAGCACTGCTCCTGAATCCATCAATCCAAACAACGTGCCACTCATAATTCCAAACTTGTTGCTCAAATACGAATATGATATGATGCTCATATTACTAAAATAGAAAATGTTTAATTGGCCAGCTAATGTTCCTACTTTACTTACGAAAAGCACATGCACCACATATAGAGAGACAGTAGGGAGTTGCATTCTTAGTGCGGTCTGGTTCATCATGTGTGGGCACTGCGCAATGAACATTTTATTATCCAAAATCTGCTTGCTCTTCTTTAGCATGTTCCTCTTCCGCTCTTCTTTAATAAGTACTCTCTCAATTCATAAACAAAAGTATTTGTATAGATTCCACCATGGACTACATATGGAGGAAACCGAGTGAATCTACACTCTAAAATGTATCTATATACATCTGCATGTGATCCATAGTGGAAATCTCTACAAAGACTTATATTTTGGAATGGAGGGAGTATGATAGTAGTACAGTATGTTCCTTGTAGTGAAGATGAGCAGGGACATTTGTAGTGCAGAGGTCTATACGGTCGGTTGTGATGGACACTTTGAACTCTTCGGTCCTCTTTGATTCGTAGGATTTTCTAAACATAAGAATAGGAATTGTAGTGGACTGCCCACTTGAATCCTATA
Organism: Triticum dicoccoides; assembly: GCF_002162155.2. Taxonomy (NCBI): domain Eukaryota; kingdom Viridiplantae; phylum Streptophyta; class Magnoliopsida; order Poales; family Poaceae; genus Triticum; species Triticum dicoccoides. Next base: position 177,523,021 of record NC_041390.1, read on the forward strand.
AGATTAGCAAGGAAATGCGGGGAGCTGTGTCGCCTTTGCGATTTACACTAATATTAACAGTACCGCACCTTCAGTTTAAGAGAGCTGGTATCCAAAGCCTTTCTAGCCGTACCCGCAATACTAGCACATATATTCCAGCAAGTTCCACTTTGCTGATTTTACTCCTAATGCTTAGGGTTTTCACATTATATCTACACTACGATCTTTGTAGGTGCTTTGTGTCCTACTAGCAGCCGTTGAACCTTCAAAGCTAAATAACACACTAATCATACGTCCTAAGGTTCTTCAAATACGAATGTGATATGATAATGACATTATCTAACGGACACACATTTAATTGGTTAGCTAATGCTCCCAATTGAGTTTCCAAATGCATGTGGCCAAATATAGAGAGACATCATGGAATTGCATTTCTTTGGGCGCTCTGATTCATCATGGGTGGGCAACCAACATTGTATACAAAGAAAGGGAATCTCAATAATATGCTTCCTCTTTTGTTCTTTAACATGTTCCTCTTCTGTTCTTCTTTAGTAAGCGTAGTATGTTCCTTGTCAGGAATGGGGAGCAGGGACATCTGCAGTCGACAGCTCTATTGGGCCGGTTCTGCTAAATGATTTTGCACTTCGAGTTGGTCTGCCATAATACCTCGGAAATGGTGGGAGCCGCACGGTCTTTGATAGACTAAACTGATAGTAACAGCTGTGCGCCTTCAGATTAATAGAGCTAGCCTGTAGGTGATCAATAGGCTATATATTAGTAGCGGCAAAACCCTGTATTTTCCGGCCAGCTCCGCTTTCCCAATTTATTTATGGTGGTTATGGTGTACCCCTATTATCTACACTATGATCTGCCTACTGGCACTGCGCTCTCGGTATCATGGTTTGGGAATAAACTTTCTATATTGTATATTATGAACCTACCATCTGCCAACTATCCTTATATCTGGGGCCCCAACAGGGAGCCTATTTTTTGTGTAGTTGTGCCAGATTATATTAATCTACTCACCATATTACAGCACACATGGGCTCTCTCATCAGAATCCAGTGATAGCACACAAGGGTTTACAGGGAGCCTCTATTATATTACAATATCCTCTACATTACAAAGTTCACCTCACTACTATTTGTGTTTTCATGCTTTATAGATATTGTACGTAATCACAATGAATATAAGAATGCACACATTAGAAGAATATTGCGGAACAATTCAATGGGTAACAAACTTGACATCAAGGGATTGAGGTCCATTGTGGATGCAATCAAACCCACATGCTCTCGAAATATAGATTCGTATTCAGAATATGATCCTAATGAGTATTCTGAGCTCAAGGAGTCAAAGGCAGATGGCATATCCTATTCACCTAATAAGGTGCCTATTCTAATTTGGCAAGGTTTTATTGATTGCACATATCTTGCATAAGGTGTCTTGCATTTGTTTTGATTCGTTGCATCGCCATATTCTTAGTTTACTCATGATATATGTGAAGATGCCATGCCCATCCATTATCAACACCTATTCCATTTGTCGTCATACCATGTTTTTCCATCCAAATGTTGTTCTTGTGTTTCAGACATCACTAGTATAGCGAGGTGCTATACAAACGGTTTTTAACCCCTTTCCGTGAAGTCATTTGGAACCGTCGCCTAGTGAGTGACGGCGATAGGGGTTCCTTCCCATACGACCCAGAAACCGTCGGGGATATGCCCTCCTGGAACACACGCTTGGCAAAATGAGTTCGTGTGGGACCGGTGAGCGCTCAAATACGGAAATACGTACATTAGAGCTAAAAATACAATTATACAGGCGAAATTGTTTCCGGTCGCAAGTACATCCCACACAGTCAGTCCTCGCTAAACGTTTCCGTTCGTATGTACATCCCACACAGTCACTCCAAGGAAAATGTTTCCGTTCACAGGTACATCATACATAATTTCCCCCGTTAAATCGTTTGTGATAGCATTGCCATTGCACATGATATTAACAATTTCATCGTTTGTGTTATTGAATGCATCACACACGGTGCATAGAAGAAACTATGTGGCAAAGGTTGTCCATCACACATAGTTTTTATGTCGTAAACGTTTGTGCATGGTGGCCTCACTACAAAAAAATACACTTCCGTGATGATACGTGTTTGTCATAGTAGGTCGCGTTTTTTGTCATGCATCTACATCCATGACGATTTTATGAAAAAATAAAGATAGTCATACATGTGCTGTTGTAGAAGTGTTCCATGACATTGCCAAAATTATCATCATGGAAGTGTCCACTTCCATGACGATAACTCACACGTCATAGAAGTGATTTCGTCAAGGGTCACCAACATGTGGCATCCACCGTAACGGGTCGCCGTTAAGCTATAGGTCCAGTTTTGGATCCGATCACCCGTTAACAGCCCGGACCAATGGGGATTTTCCATGTGTAAAATTCTCATTGGCCAGAGGAAACATGTGCTTGCTCCTCGGTGGGCCAAATCTCATCCGTCCATTGAAGGAGACATGCCTATGATATGTCGACACATGGCAGGGCCCAACAGAGGCCCATATAGGTTAAAAAGGCCAGTCCACTCAAAGGCCCGTAGGACTTACTCAAGTACTAGTGGGCCAGCCCAATAACGACCTATTTAATAAAGGCCCATTTACGGCCCGAAGCCAGATCTGGCCCGTTAATTGTTCGCCGAATATTTGGGCCCAATTATGGCCCAGTGACTTTCGGCCTGTTAGAGGCCCGATGTAGACATGGGCCCATTTCAGCCCGGTGAGTCTTTCGGCCTGGGAATGGCCCGTGCTTCCCATGGGCCATATATGGTCCGACGCAACATCCGGCCCACTAACGGCCCATGATAAAGGTGGCAACAGTTCAGCCCATCGTGAGTTTGGGCCTATTAAAGGCCTGTCATATAATTCGGCCTATTGATGCCTGTACTAAGCTTTCGGCCTCTTAAAGGCCTATGATATCAGTGGGCCAACTAAGGCCCGAGATATGTTTTGGTCTGGTAACGACCCATCATATAACTAGGCCAAAAAAGGCCCGGTCTACCTTTTAGCCTGTTGAAGGCCCGTCGACGACTAGTAAAAATTGAGGCCCAACATGAATTTTGGCCTGCTAAAGGCCCATGGTTTCTTCTGGGCCATAACAGTCCAGCAAAATATTCAGCCTGTTAATGACCCAACGCTACATGGGCAAACTAAGCGGTGGGTCCACAAAAGGCCCAACTAAAGTTTGGGCCGAATATTGGCCGGAGTAAGTTATGGGCCTGGCGCAAAGTGCGAAGGCCCCAATGGCCATTCGGTTCCAAGAAAGATGCAGGCCGACCCAATTGTGGCCCGCTAAAAACTAGGCCCGTTAGAGGCGAATGTTTCGGCCCGGTCGACTACATCAGATTTTTTTCAGATATCGAATGATGGCAGTAACTAGTAGGAATTAAGAACAAACCTACTCTATACAATAAAGAAATTATGGCATAGTTACTTAGAATAAAACCTACACTATATAATGAAGGATTTATGGTATATTACATCCACTAGGCATCGAAGTTCGGCACCAGTGATCATAAAGCGCAATGAAGAAGCAGGTTACAAAAACTGGGCACCATTGCAGCGTAACAAAATAATACTGAACCGAGACCACTTCCAAGACAGTTCAAGAAAGGTTAGCCTTGTGCAGGAACTGCTGCGCAAGCTGCTAAGCAAGGTGGTGAGACCGGCCTAGCATGTCGGTCATAGCTTCCAGGTGTAGCTGTTTAGCAATGAGGTTCTAATTGGTGTTCTCCGCAATCTTTCTTAGAGATAGGACTTCAAGTCGAAGTTGAGTTGCGGAATGCCTTTCTGCTAGAAATTGGGGCTGAAAAAGTCGAAGTGATTCAGACAGCGAATTCTGTGAGCTTGTCTGACTGCTAGTCTCAAGTAACTTGAACACTACATCAAGACAAGACTTTGAGGTTATCTCGCTATCTTCAAGATGTTTTGCCTTCTTTGCTGCAATATATGTTGGGCTTGTCACATAGCCTTCAATAGACTTGTGCATGCCATCAGGCATATCACCCTGAAACAAGCAGAGAGATGACATGTTTTGCACATGTATGAACAAAGATGATAACTGTGCTGTCAATTCCATTCAATTTCAAATTAGAAAATAAAGAGTAAGTTCAAAATATCAATAGCATAATTTGGCATTGTTCATAATGCGGGGAGCTTCACCACACTACAGGAATACCACGTTAACGTAACAAGCATAGATGAAGGGCAAAGACAATCATTGTATCTATTTTGGTTAATGTGCATGATATGTTGTTCATATCATCAGCCACATCAGTAAGATAAAACAGGAGATGACAAGGTGCAAACATGGGCTGCTTCACCACACACTGGATTATAGATCCACAAAACAAGCATACATATAGGGAGTATTGAGTAATGTGCATTGTATGAACAAGGAATTTGGTTTTACAAGTAAAACTTGGAACTTATGGTTGTTGCAAACATGCATTTTGATAGAAACAGCAAACTAAACAACAGTAAACGATAGGGAGTATGAGAAAATTAAACAGTAGTTGAGGATAAAGGCTTTAGAAGGACTGACTTACATTAACAGTTAGCACCGACTTTATAATGCCCTTCTCCATGTCAAGGGAAGGATAACTCAAGAATTTGATCACAGAATCTTGTTCATAAGCATTGCCTATACTCTACATTTTGAAGAGAGTAATTTTAGATATAATTAATTTGGACAATAAAATTCAGTTTTGTCGGTACAATTCAGTTTCAATAGTAAAATTTAGTTTTGACTGTAAAATGCAGTTTCTTCAATTAAGTTTAGAGTCAACGATTTTTACATCATTTGTTGGAGGCGCCAAGGCGCGGTTGATGCATTTTACATCTAGCAATTTTTGGTGAAGTATTTTACATCATCTATTCCAAGTGCTATTGGAAGCCACTTTAGATTAATGTTGTCTGTCTTTTCATGCTTCAGCCTTGTCGTTGTACGCCTCACTCGAGCTGCTCCGATGACGGAACCGTCCATCACAGAGGAGTAGTACACTTGGTGCCGTCTCCAGACAGTTCAGATCTTCTTCCCCGCCTCTGACAGTCACACCAGCCGGACCATCCTCCATGACCAACACAAGGTGTTGAGGTCGACAAGGCTACGCCAAAGAGGTTGTACACTCGTTGCATCGCTTTTTTACTCTACATTCATGTCGAACCCTTAGGGGTCCTTTGGTTCAACTACCAATCATACTGGAAGGGATAGAGGATAACAAAGATAAGATGCAGATTGATGCTACATAATCAACTACCAATCCCTGGAAGTACAAGCGTTACAGGACAAAATGTACTAATAAAAGCAATGGGCTACACTTCTGCACTGGCATTGTGTGTGTATTCAACTTTTTGGTAAGATTAAATATAGATCTAATATTTTTAGTAAATGGTGGGTGTCGGTGTCAAAACCGGCGTATCTCGGGTAGGGGATCCCGAACTGTGCATCTAAGGTTGAGGGTAACAGGAGACGGGGACACGAAGTTTTACCCAGGCTTGGGCCCTCTTGATGGAGGTAATACCCTACGTCCTGCTTGATTGATATTGATGAATATGAGTATTACAGGAGTTGATCTACCACGGATCATAATGGCTAAACCCTAGAAGTCTAGCCTGTATAAGTAAGGTATTGAGTATATCCTTTTCGGACTACACCCTCCGGTTTATATAGACACCGGAGTTACATAGAGTCGGTTACATAAGATGGAATCTTCATAGTTGTTCGCCAAGCTTGCCTTCCACGTCAAGGAGAGTCTCATTCGGACACGGGTACGGTCTTCGGTCTTCATATCTTCACGGCCCATCAGTCCGGCCCATGGATAACAGGCCGTACGCCCAAGGACCCCTTAGTCCAGGACTCCCTCAGTAGCCCCTGAACCTGACTTCAATGACAAGGTATCCGGCGTGTAGTGCTTTCTTCAGTATTGCAAGGCGGGTTCCTCCTTCTGAACTCCCGAATAGTCTCCAGACGAATTGATCGTGTCCGGACCTGTAACACGCACCACAACAACCACAGAGAGAATATAATAACACACAAGTCCAATCCGCTGACAACTTTAGTAATGCGACGTCACACCTGTCCGGTCATAATTTAGAACCGTTTTTCGCCCCACATTTCGAGACGCGGTTGTCATTGGCACATCTTGTCAAAGCAGAGATCGTGTCCCCTTATTATGGGATTCTCATCAATATGGGCGTGGATAACCCAACCGCGCCGTTTACATAGCCCTTGGGAGCAGGCGAATTTTAAGGCGAGTGGGGGGGGGGGGTGTTCGATATTCACTGCCCTTATAAGGAGATAAGATTCCCCTTTCTTCTCCCACCCTTTCTTCATGCCTCTCCGTTCTTGAGCTCCAATGCCCAAGCTCTCATTTCCCCATTTTGAGAAAGCACTTGACCATGTCCGGATCCGGAGGACAAGGCAAATGGATGGCCTCCTCAGTTAAGGAGGAGGACATCACTGAGCTTCGGGCAGCCGGGTACCTGGCGAAGGAAATCGCCCACCTCTTCCAGCCCGGGGACAAATTATCCCCACACCGAAGCCCAACAAGAGGGTAGTGTTCATCCCTCATTTCCTCCACGGGCTAGGGTTTCCACTCCATCCCTTTGTCGCGGGATAATGTTCTACTATGGGATAGAATTCCACGATCTATCCCCGAACTCCTTCCTCAATATCTCGGCATTCATCGTCGTGTGCGAGGCCTTCCTTCGCATCCACCCCCACTTCGGGTTGTGGCTCAAAACCTTCAACGTGAAGCCCACGGTGGTGGACGGACAACACGCAGAGAGAGGGGGCACCATGGTGAGCATGCTCACCAATGTCTCCTGGCCAAAAGGCACATTCGTGGAATCTGTCAAGGAATGGCAGCAGCCATGGTTCTACATCACCGAACCCCACGATGCCACCTAGGCCGCGGCTGCCGAATTCAATTCCGGCGCCCCCATGCAGCTCACCTCATGGGTCGAGAAGAGCCCAAACTGGTGTTCATCAGACGAGCTGATTGCAATACAAATGTGTATCGATAAGGACATCAAGCTTGTTGACATAATCCAAGTGATGTTGGTGCACCGAATCCTTCCCTGCCAGAGTCGAAGCCATCCCCTATGGGATTTCAACCCGAAGAAACACCATACCCAGGTGAGGCTTTTCGAAACGACTCATGAAGATGCCTGGAAATTGCTTTTCAAGGGCAACGAGATACCGCCGGCCACTGGCTCGGACCGGGGTCACGACATAAATCACCCTCCCAATGAGGTATGTTGTTTTGAACACATCCCTTACTTGCTTGTTTCAAGGATGATATCTATGCTTCTATTACCATTGCTTTTTCGGTACTGGTTGAAGAAGGCGAAGTAGATCTGGTGTTCGGCTCCCTTGCCCGAGGAGCCAGTCATCCCACGCTTAGCAAAGATGCTGGAGCCGGCACCTTATAAGGCACCAGAGAAGAAGGCCACATGGAAGACCAAGGTGGCCTGGAGCGGCCTCCGCCACAAGGGTACCTCGGACGCGACATCCGAAGACAAGGCCCATTCCCCTGCCGCTGAAGACAACACGAATGAGGAGGAGGAGGAGAGTGACTCTCCCCCTAATGGGGGGAGGAAGAAGAGGGCGGCCTCCGCAACTCTGGAGGCGGAGGCGCCCAAAAGGGGGAAGGGCTCCCTCGCAGATAACTCCGCATGGGACGTCGAGGACAGTCCTGAGAGACGCCCCCGCGCTAAGTCTCGGGCTGCATCGTAAGTACTAACACCTTATCTGCCCATGAAGTTTCCCCTCTTTATTGTGCTGAGACGATTGATTATGTTATTGTAGTCCGGCCCACAACAGCCCTCAGCGATCCTCGTCGGGAGGCTCGCTGGATTCCAAGGCGATGGCCAGCAACTCCCCGCCAGCCGCACACTCCCCCAAGAATAGGGATGATGCAGAGGTGCTGTCCCGAAGGACTGTTCCCGGCGGGGGAGAGGCTCAGGAGGCGCTCGAAGGCGTAACCCCCGTTGCCGGACACCAAGGGGAACCAATTCCCTCGGAGACTGGCGGGGAGGCCCGTATACAATTCAGCCCTCAATCGGACTCAATTCCGGAGACCGAGGCAGCTCCGAAATCCAGCATGCACCCTCCAAAAGAAGGGGGATGCCTGTTCCGCCAGTGGCCCCTGTCCAACCAGGGGCACCGGACAATCTGCTGGGAGCGTTGCGAGGATCTTCCATTATGGATGAGCACCGTGTCCTTATGGGCACGGTGATTGAAAAAGTTCAGTCCGCCAAGAGCGGACTAACTAAGGCCTGCGGCAACCTGCTAACAGGTTTTGAGGTAAGTGACGCCAACATTAGAGAATCCCAATGTAGACAGTAGCCCTTGAGACACTGTCCGATGTTCGGAAAGAAAAAACCAGACAGAGGATCAATCTCCGATGTCAGGAAACTAAGAAATTTTTTCTTATCTACAGGCGTCGTTGCTGGCCGCGGCCTCGCATACTGCCGAAGTCTCCGGACTGAAGCAGAAACTGGCGGAGGCTGAGGGAGAGCTGAGCCAAGTGAAACCGCAGCTCGAGAAGAAGCAAGGTGAGCAATAATCTGTTATATATTCGAAAAGAAGAAAATGATATGCGATGACCAAAATGCCATGATTTGTATAGAAGCGACGATCGTGGTCGAGGCCCAGAGAAAGGACCTAGCCGAAGCCGAGGGGAAGGTTGTCCAACAGCAGGCCGCCCGTAAGAAGCTCAAGGCCCGGGTCGGCGAGGTCCAGTAGGAGCTCCGGGACATGGTGAAGAAGTGGGAAGCCTTGGAGCGCAAGGCATCATCTCGAGAGGCCGAACTTACCAAAGCTCGTTAGAGCACGGAGGCCGCACGGAATGAGGTCCGGGACCCTCTCCAGGAGATCCAGGAGGCGAAGAAAATCGTAGCGGGTAAGGCATTTAACATGCAAAGCAAGTATGTGGAGAGGAAGTACCTTTTACTAACCCGGATTCGGAGTTGCCCAGGGGCTTTTGTGGATCTGCCATGCAGTGTATCCGATGCCGCGGAGTTCTTCCGAGCCAGGGAAGGGGATTCTCCGGAAAAGCTGTTCTGGTCGCAGTAAGCTATGCCAGAACATCTGGTGGCCTTTGCCGATCAACTGAAACAGTTGGTCGAGCTGCACAGGATGGCCAAACTGGCCATGAACGATTTAATAATCCGACTATGGCCAGCCGAAGCTATACCTAGCAGTTATCTTGGCCTCATGAAGCGGGTGGTGGAGGCTTGTCCACAGCTAGATATCGTCAAGCGATCAATCTGCATCGAGGGTGCCCGCATGGCCCTTGTCGGTGTCAAACCCGGCGGATCTCGGGTAGGGGGTCCCGAACTGTGCGTCTATGATCGACGATAACAGGAGACGGGGGACATGATGTTTACCCAGGTTCGGTCCCTCTCTACGGAGGTCATACCCTACGTCCTGCTTGATTGATCTTGATGAATATGAGTGTTACAAGAGTTGATCTACCACGAGATCGCAATGTCTAAACCCTAGAAGTCTAACCTGTATGACTATGGTAATGAGTATATCCTTTCTGGACTAACCCCTCCGGTTTATATAGACACCGGGAGGATCTAGGATTTACATAGAGTCGGTTACATAAGAAGGAATCTTCATAGTCGGTCGCCAAGCTTGCCTTCCACGCCAAGGAGAGTCCAATCCGGACACGGATACAGTCTTTGGCCTTCATGTCTTCACAGCCCATCAGTCTGGCCCATGGATAACAGGCCGAACGCCCGAGGACCCCTTAGTCCAGCACTCCCTCAGCCCTCACTCATTGCATGATGTGGTGGGCGAAGATGGATGCCGTCGAGGTGGCCCGGGGGCCACTGGAGGGCCAGGAGTACCGCACACCCGAGCGATATTTTTGCGGATGTCCTGGAGGGGTCTCGACCTGTAGCTACGCAGTGCGGGAGGATGTTATTCTTGAATAAATACATTCATATTTTGCCTTGTATGATGAAAACAAATCCGCTTTGTAATATAAGTTTTATTATGTTTTAATTGTATCCTCCTGTGTGGCCATGTTGTATGAAATCTGAGGGTTGGCCAGTCGTCGGCTTCTGCCCTCATGTAGGTAGTACGGAGGTGTTCGGGATGGTATCTAAAAAATCTTGATCCAATTATATGGTCCTTGAAGGAGTTTTTTAGCGCAACGAACGAGGCAACCAGACTATATGGCTTGAACACCCTCACTTAGACATAGGAGTTTTATACTAAAACATAGGCGCAACCCCTGGTATACGAACCAGGGTGCTGTCAGCGTGTGATCGGGAAGTATTGATCCTTTGCGAAATGCGGGAAAACCTCCAACGATTTGAGACCTCCGAACAGCTGACCGGCTCTCGCCGCATCATGACAATCAGTTTTCGGCTTTCTCTACTGAGTTGCTCATCCGGTTTAGAACAGGGCACAATCGCAGTAGTTCTCCCTTTACTACCCTAGCCGATGTAGCGGAACATAGGATAGCAAGCACAGGAGCCGGGCAACCCAACTATTGACCAAAGACTTGATTCGGAGCCAATGCATATAATGCTAAATTTGGGGTGCCGAACTATACTTCCAAGAAGTGTTCAGACTTTTATTGCCATAATGTGGGGTTCTATAAAGCCCCTGGCAAACATCAAAACTTGCCAAAGTGTATGGGTGCTACCTGATGGGGTTATCCACAGGGAAACTGAAAAAATTAAGTAAAGAGAGAAAGAAAACAAAAAAAGATGTAAAGGTAAAAAGTTGGGGTCCTACAGCTCCAGCTACAAACTGTTTTCACTGTAATGTAATTAGTACGTCAAGGCACATTGATACAAGTAGTGCAATAAGGAACAGGCTATTTAACATGCCAAAACTAGGGAAGAGCTGCATGTGGGTCCTGGAAGACATGTAGAGTTATCGCTAACAGAATCACCTAAAAAGTCCCCGTACGTCTGCGCTCCTCACCATCTTGGTGTGTTTATCCTTCAAGAGGTCCAATAACCAAGAAAAAGTGAACGCATGTGTGTATCCGATGTCGGTTGAGCCATGCCATGGATCACAAGCTAGCTATGCCTCCGTCGATGCCCATGGAACTTTGAGTGCATAGTTATGTATGCACGGAACGCACGCCACCGCTTGATCGGGACTGAGACGGATGCCAGATTTGTAGTCAAGCTCTTGACGAGCTGAGCTCTCCTACTACAGAGTAGTCCGGCCCTCTTAAGGGTGTCTGAGGGCTCGGCAGCCGAATGAAGGTTCTGCTTGAGAAGGCCACTTTGTACTTCTGCTGCTAGGGCAGCTGTGTGCTCTTCTGTACGGTGAGAGCATTTCGTATTGCCATTGGCTGTTATGACGCCGCGTGGGCCGGGCATCTTGAGCTTGAGATAAGCATAGTGTGGCACTGCGTTGAATCGAGCAAACACAGTTCGTCCGAGTAGTGTGTGATAGCCGCTGCATAATGCGACGATATCGAAGACTAACTCCTCGCTTCGGAAGTTGTCCGGAGATCCGAAGACAACCTCTAGTGTGATTGAGCCCGTACAACGGGCCTCTACGCCTGGAATGACTCCTTTAAAGGTGGTCTTTGTAGGCTAGATCCTTGACGGGTTAATACCCATTTTTCTCATTGTATCCTGATAGAGCAGATTAAGGCTGCTACCGCCTTCCATAAGGACACGAGTTAGGTGGAACCCATCAATTATTGGGTCTAAGACCAGTGCGGCTGAGCCTCCATGACGGACACTAGTCGGGTGATCCCGGCGACTGAAAGTGATCGGGCATGATGACCATGGGTTGAATTTTTGGGCGATTGACTCTATCACGTAGACGTCCCTGAGCGCACGCTGGCGCTCCCTCTTGGGGATGTGGGTAGCGTATATCATGTTCACCGTTTTAACCCGAGGGGGAAACTTCTCCTGTCCCCCTATGTTCGGTTGTCGTGGCTCTTCGTCATCGTCCTGCTTTGCGGTCCCTTTTCCTTGTTCTAGGCATTTAATTTGCCAGCCTATTTGAAAACCCAGCACTCTCTGTTTGTATGATTAGGAGGCTTGTCGGGGATGCCGTGGATTTGGCATGGACAATAAAGTATGCAGTCCAAGCTGGATGGGCCCGAATTGTTCCTTTGGAATGGCTTCTTGCGCTGACTAGACTTAGAGCCACTAAATCCGGCGTTGACTGCCGTATCCTCGGTGTTGTCGCTGTTGTTTCGGCGCTTGTATCTATTGCGTCGAGACTTGCCTTTGTTGCTTTTAACTTCCGGGGTGCTGGCGTCGCTCACATTGTTTTTGCTACGGGCCAACCAACTGTCCTCGCCCGCACAAAAGCGGGTCATGAGTGCCGTGAGGGCCGCCATGGATTTTGGCTTTTCTTAGCCAAGGTGGCGGGCGAGCCATTCGTCGCGGATGCTATGCTTGAAAGCTGCTAGAGCTTCGGCGTCTGGACAATCGACAATTTGGTTCTTTTTAGTGAAGAACCTTGTCCAGAATTTCCTGGAGGACTCTCCGGGCTGTTGAACTATATGGCTTAAGTCATCAGCGTCCGGAGGTCGAACGTATGTACCTTGGAAGTTATCGAGAAAAGCCTCTTCCATGTCCTCCCAGCTGCCAATGGAATTTTCAGGCAGACTATTTAGCCAATGCCGAGCTGGCCCCTTGAGCTTTAGAGGGAGGTATTTAATGGCGTGGAGGTCATCTCCGCGGGCCATATGGATGTGGAGAATGAAGTCCTCGATCCATACCGTGGGGTCCGTGGTTCCATCATATGATTCTATGTTACGGGCTCGTATCCTTCTGGGAATTCATGATCGAGGACCTCATCAGTGAAGCAGTGAGGATGTGCGGGGCCTCTGTATCGGGCCGTCTCATGGCACGGCTCTGATAGAGTCCGTCTATGGTGTTCAGCCCGCCCATGACTGGGTTTGTCACGTCCGAATAGGTGGTCGTTGTCGCGTGTCGACGCGCGTCCTCGTGATCCGTAGATTGATCTAGTGTGTCCTACTTTATTGTTCAGTGTCTGCGGAGGTCATATATATGGCCATGGTATTGTGCGATGGTGGTATGTACTCCGGTGCCTCCTCGCCGAACTGAGGTAGCAATTTGCACTTTGGGTAGCTTTTGGTTGGGCGCTTGAGGCCGTATTCTTTGGCTGCTAGGACATCAGTCCATTTATCATTGAGCAGGTCTTGGTCAGCTTGAAGCTGCTGCTGCTTCTTTTTCAGGCTCCTTGTCGTGGCTACTAGACGGCGCTTGAAGCGCTCCTGCTCAAGAGGTTCCTCGGGCACGATAAAATCTTCGGTGCCGAGGCTTGCCTCATCTTCGGAGAGCGGAAGGTAATTATCGTCATTCGAATGTCCGTGTGTGGCCTGTTTAACAGGGCTAACCTGCTCATCTTCCGTTCATCTTTTTCATTTGCTTTATCGACAGGGTCTTAGTTGTCTTCGGCACCTTCCGGAGTGTCATCTTCTCCTGTGCCGGTGTTGTTGTCTTTACTGCGGTGTGACTTAGAGCGGTGCCGCTGACGATAGCGGTTTGACTATACTTCGGAAGGTTTGTCCTCAACTGGGTCTTCCTTATCATTGCTGCTGTGCTCCTTTGGTGCATCCACCATGTATACGTCATACAAGGAAGTGGCTGTCTAGTGTCCGGTGAACGACGGGTTCTGGGCCTCCTCTTCTCCGGCATCGTCGTCCATACCATCGATGTCCTCGAAGTCATAATCAAGTTTGTGGGTCAAATCCTTGATCGTGGCTATAAAGTGCATGGCGGGTGGGACATAAAGTTCCCCATCGTCAGCCCCTAGTTCGAGCCGGATATAGTTCGGCTGTGGGTCCTCCGCAAAGGACAGGGTTTTTAATGAGTTCAGCACATCGCACAAAGGCGCGTGGTGAAAGATGTTTGCGGCGCTGAATTTGAAGGTTGATAAATGATCAAGTTCGGCGTCCGCGAGCTCGCGCGGTTCAGAACATGCGGCCAGAGACGAGTCCGGCGTTCCAGTGGCATATGCCTCATGTGAGACCAGGTCCATGTACAGCTTCAACACCGTGGAATCTGTGGCTTCCGAGGTGGGGTTAATCCTTCTGTCTCCGGATGGCACGACCTGCTCCAACTCTAGGGCCAGAGCGGTTACAGGAGCGATCTCCTGGATGCGGCCCGATGACAGATTTAGGTCATGATCATCGGGGTGACCGGGAGCGGCCACCGCGATATCGAATCAAGCGAAGATCAAGTCTCCACGGATGTCCGCGACGTAGTTCAAGCTCCTGAATCTGACCTGATGGCCAGGGGCGTAGCTTTCGATCTGCTCCAGATGGCCAGACGAGTTGGCCCGCAGTGCGAAGCCACCGAACACGAAGATCTGCCCGGGGAGGAAATTTCTTCATAGACAGCATCATTATTGACGTTTGAGGGGGTCATCGAACCCTTCAGTGACAACATAGAGGAACTCTCAATGAAAGCACCAATGTCGGTGTCAAAACTGGCGGATCTCGGGTAGGGGGTCCCAAACTGTGCGTCTAAGGTTGATGGTAACCGGAGACCGGGGACACGAAGTTTTACCCAGGTTTGGGCCCTCTTGATGGAGGTAATACCCTACGTCCTTCTTGATTGATATTGATGAATATGAGTATTACAGGAGTTGATCTACCACGAGATCGTAATGGCTAAACCCTAGAAGTCTAGGATGTATAACTAAGGTATTGAGTATATCCTTTCCGTACTACACCCTCTGCTTTATATAGACACCGGGGGGATCTAGGGTTACATAGAGTCGGTTACATAAGATGGAATCTTCATAGTTGTTCGCCAAGCTTGCCTTCCACATCAAGGAGAGTCTCATCCAGACATGGGTACAATCTTCGGTCTTCATATCTTCACGGTCCATTAGTCTAGCCCATGGATAACAGGCTGGACGCCCTAGGACCCCTTAGTCCAGGACTCCCTAAGTGGGCGAGGGAGATAAGATGCAGAAAGCATCGGGTTGATTCTAAATTTATTTAAGAGTCCATGGGATCTTATAATGTCCACCAAATGGACGATAACAAGGCTAACATGTGCAGTGATGCTACATAATCAAACAACTATGAATGTAAGTACGGTCATACAGGGCAAAAGGTACTCACAAGAGCAATGCAGTGTGAAGTATAGTTGCGAGATTCTGTGGTCCCTTGAGAATGAATGTTCTTCTGCTAACATTTTTCGTATAAGTGAGACGTTAAGGCAAATGCAGAAATGTAGTTCAAATTGTGATGTGATATCATAGACAGTACCTTATGCTGCAGACGAGACCAATGTGTCACAAGATTATTCCAGTCACTATCGGATAAATGTAGCACCAGAGACTTTACAGAAATTTGGTTTAGTGGCTTGCCATCGAAGTGTGCTTGCCTCAGGTAGGAATGATACTTCATCAACGAGTGCTTGAAAAGCGCAACCAACCCTTGCTCGTCTTGACAATCCAGTTTGGTCCTCACCTATTTAAAAAAATGAAATCTTGTGTCTTCTGTCAGCCGAAACATATGCAATAATTACCATGAATAACATTCATACATTACTTACGCGTAAGTTGCGAAGGAAGACTGTAAGTTGTTCTGTGTCTTCGGTATAATCTTTCCATGAAGGAAAGATGCGCACAAAGTTCCTGAAAACAATATAAGCTTCATCTTCTAAACTGGGAAGACCTGGAATAGGGGTCCTATTTGCTGCAATTGGGTCTCTCGCTGGTTCGAAAATGGATTTGGCAACTGGATTAGGTGTACTCTTTGCTGGAATGGGGGTTTCGCGTCGTAGAGCTGGTGCTATGTCAACTCGCATCATCATATTGTTTGCTGTAGTTGGGGTCTGCTGAGTTGGGGCATCAGAAATGACCAGTCTAGTAGGGCTAGAGTATGCTAGAGTTGGGGTGTTTGTGGGTCAGGTGATATTGCAACTACACCTAATGGGCTATTTGATTTATCAGGTGTCACTACCTTTTCCAAATAATTTGCTCGTGCTCCTCCGCGGTCAGCAATCGCCCTCTTCCTTTTGAACGTCTGATACACAAGAACAACATTTGAATGGATAAATATGGTATGATGACAAAGGTAATATGTACTGAAAATGGATAGGCATGGCATATTCACATACACGATGTGTAAACTAAGCTAATGGCAGTGCAACAAAGTAGAAGCAATGCAAAGCATCAGTTGCAAGATATGTGCGACCAATATAGCCTTGGAAAGTTAGAGCAAGCACCTTGATGGGTGAATAAGATAGGGCATCTGCCTCTGACTCATCCACTAGGGAGCTACATTGACTTAGGTCTCCCTCTAGCTCAGACTCACTGTTAGTATCATATTCTGAACATGAATCTCTAGGTGAAGAGCGTTTGCATTGCATTGCATCCAGACTTGATTTCAGTCCCTTAATGCCAAGTTTGATAGTAGTGGCATTGTTCTGCTTTATTCTTTTCATGCGCACAAGCTCATAATCATTATGATGATGTTCAGAATCTGAGATTCATGAAAACATAAAAAGTAGTCAGATTATCTATGGAATGCATTGCGGATTCAACTCGAAGAGTGTCTCCCTATAAACCCCTACATATGCAAAGTTCACCTCCCAACCGTGCTGACCAGACCACACACAGAAATTCAAACCTCTTATGTCTCTATAACAGGTAGACACACATTTCAAAACTGAAGTAGGAACATTAGATCATATCAAATTCGTACTTGAACAAATAAACTAAGGAATTATGAGTGGCATAATGTTTAGCTTCAAGGGTGGAGTGCTGGTAGTGCGACACAAAGCAAGTAGGTAGATTGTATTCCATGTAAAAGATTGTAGTCTATGTAAAAGCTGGAAATGACACTTCCTTTCTATACAATGCAGTGTTCGTTGCCCACACATGATGGAAGAGATCACACAGAGAAACACTATTCACACATGTCCATGGTTCCAGTATTTTCAAACAGGGTGGTCCACCCTAAAAGAATATTGACAACAAATATGACAAGGCAAGTGTAGATGTAGTGAATCAATCATTTACTTGTGAGCTTACTAGGACAAGTATGCAGAATTGTAACTGCAGTAAGAGACCGTCCAAAATCTAAATCAAGAAGTTTGTCTAGCACTTATTGTTTGCAACTAATCGACGTGAATAATTGGATATCATACCAAATGAGTAAGAAAGACAAGTAAAATTGTCAACAAACCTGGCCTGCAATAGTAATCTGGGTCAACGTCGCTACGACCAACAATCCAAAATGACTAGTGTCTGTTCCTAGGGCCTGAATTTCGAAACCTGTGAACTTTACAGGTACTAAAGATTACTGAAATACATCTGAACCATGAAGTGTAGGTAGCACTCCGCACACAACAAACCCTAATGAAAGTCCTGCCTAATGAGAAATGAATCAATTACAAAATGGGTGATGAGGAGTGGTTGCTGAGTGTTGAGGACGTATCTCAGGATAAATCGGGTTGGCTTAGTGGGTGTTGCACGCCTAAGCCCTGAACGGACTGGGAAGGTAGGCACGACTGTGCTCCCGAGCAGCGGTGACGTTGTTGGGAGAGCGGCTCCAGACCTCCTGTTAGTCCGGCGTCTCCTCCTAGAGTCATGCCATCCAAGGACGGCAAGTCGTCGGCGAGGCAGGCGGCTGGGGGCGAGTAGAGATCGAAAGCGCACTACAGAACAGAGGGGAATCGGGGCCTGGGCCGACCCAAAATCCCAGGGTGGGCCGCAGCCCGCAGTGGGCACCCTGTAGAGATACACACCCAAGCTGTTAACATGCATTTTCGAAACTAAATTAGAAACATTTAGCTGACCAATTAAACGACTCAGTTTTAATAATATCAGATTCGTATTTGAACAACTAAGCTTGTTTTGCTTGATGGGTGGAGCAGCGCTATTATGACACGAAGCACATATGCTGATCGTATAGTGATCATAAAAGGGGGGAGCCTAAGCAGTTTTTTTGAGCAAAAGAGGGTTTCCCCTCTGATTTCTATTAAAGAAACCACCACGGAACCAACATGATCAATTAAACCCTAAGCATGATCAATTAAACCCTATTATGACTGTGCCATGGCAGATTTAAAGTTGCAAACCAAAGAAATGCTATTTAGCATCCATTTTTTGCTTTGAACTATAAGAACTAAATTCTAACAGCTGAAAAGAAAGTACAGTAACCAAGTTACGATCTATTTTCTGGTTGAGATCAAAAAGTTGAGGAGATATGAAGTACCACCTCTCTTGTGGCGCCGTGTAGGTATCAGGGGTGTGAGGGCATTGAAGTAGATCTGCGATGGTAGACGGGTGCATCAGGGATAAGTCCCGTTGCGGTGGAAGAGAAGGTCGTGTGAGCGGCCTCGACAAAGAGTACGATGGTGCCGATGAAGCGAGAGGACACGATGCAAGGCTCTTGGTCTGTCACCATGGATGAGAAATGTCAATTTCTAGCAGTGGACGACGCGGTCTTGGTAGGCGCTCTGGCATGGTGGAGGACGGTGGAGATGGATAGGGTGGTGGACGGAGGAGGTTCGTGTGGCGATGGTGTTCTAGCGCGGATGGTGTATGAATGGGAAATTGGAGGGGGGGGTACGGGGACCATGTTTTTGGGACGCGACTGTTTGAAATATGGGAAGTTACGAACTTAGCCCTCGTTTAAAATTTGGACGTCTCGTCGGTTAGGGATAGGACGGTAATCTCGCATCTCACCAATATTTGCCCAAAGCGATTTCCGGCGAGGAGAGGGTGTTTTGGCGCCCATGGTTGGCGCCCACGGTGTATGAACGGGGCTGACAGGTTGGGCGGTTGTGTTACGTCTGAGTGAAGTTACAAACCTGCCCCTATTGAAAATATTTGCCTACATCGATTTCAGCCGAGTTGAGTTTGTTTTGCCACCCACCGTGTATGAATGGGGAAATGGAGGGAGAACCAGAGGTCTTTCGGACGAGCTTGAATCAATGTGTTTTGCCGCCCATGTTTGGCGCCCATCGTGTCAGAATGGGCTCAGAGGCGGTCGTGTCACATCGAATTGAAGTTACTAACCTACCCCTATTGAGAGCAGTGGAAATCAGACCGATGGATTGTCCGTGTAAGGGGTAGACAGTAATTTCCATCTCCCAAACATTTGGCTTCGGGCAACCGACGTGGGAGTGGACATTTTTCTGCTTCTTTCGAATTTTGGGACAATAAGCATCCATGTTTACCCCTGGTAACTAAATTCGGATCCATTTTGTATTCCTATACGAATCTTTATAAATCATTCTATGTGTTTTTATATATGTTGAAAAGCACGATAAAGATGTATTCCACTGTCATATATGAATATGATTTATAAATGCTGATACTCGAATTCAGAAGCTAGAATTCAGTTTAAGGTGAATTCGAATTTTTGGAACACTTTATGTCCAACTCAAATGTCACACGCAGCATAATGTGTACTACCATTTAGATATGTACACAAGCGATGTACGAAGATTCAAATACCGAGTCAATCAACCAAGAATGTACATAACTAACAGACATACAAACACTTATAGAGTATATCACTAGTAGAAAACAGGGGCTTTGGTTCGGCCAGAAAGGAGCATTAGTACCGGTTGCATTACGAACCGGGACTAATGTGAGCATTAGTTCCGGTTCGAGCGGGTAGGGCACCGTACAGGCATTACTCCCAGTTCAAATGGGACCTTTAGTCCCGGTTAGTGCCATGAACCGGGACTAAAGGGTGGGATGCCCATTAATACCGGTTCGTGGCACGAACCGGTACTAAAGGTCTAACCTTTAGTACCGGTTTGTGCCACAAACCGGTACTAATGGGGTTGAGGCATTAGTACCGGTTCGTGGCACCAACCGGTACTAAAGGTTAGACCTTTAGTACCGGTTCATGCCACGAACCGGTACTAATGGTGCAATTTTCAAATCCTACCCCCCTGTATCGCCTTTTTAGTTTTGTAAAAAGCAAAAGAAAATGATAAAAACTTGAAAAGTTAAAATCCTTCGAGATGTAGTTATGTTACTACATCTACTAGTTAGGAAAATTTAAAAACTTAAATTTGGACATGTTTGCAGAAAGTGTGGGGAAAATGTAAAACAGCTATAACTTTTGCATATGATGTCAGAAAAAGCGTATAATATATCAAAATGTTCAGCACGAAAATCTAAATCCGATTTTGACAGCCTACGGCCTGTTTGCAAATTTTTAGAATCCTCAAATTCCAAAAGGAAAAAAGGTTATGCTCAAATTTCAGTTTTTTTAATTTTCGTTAAATCTGGTCAAACTATGATCAAACTACTTATTCAAGAAGTATTAGTGTTACTAAATAATTATTCAAGAATATTAGTGTTACTAAATAATTATTTCAGTTTTTTTGAATTTTGGTCAAATCTGGTTAAACTGTGGTCAAACAATGGTCACACCACTTATTACAGAAATATTAGTGTTACTAAATAATTATTGTTTTTAGAACAATAGTTTCAAACTCAAAAAGTGAAATGTGTGACTTCATGCTGAAGCTAAACTCCTAAGGGTTAATAGGATTGACATCTTACTGTTGTCAGGAAAACAATAAGTGCAGACTTGGAAACGAGGGAGAATAGAACGCGGAAGTTAAGCGTGCTCAGGCTGGGGGAGTGGAAGGATGGGTGACCGTCTGGGAAGTTAGATGATTTGGAATGATGAGGGGTGATTAGAGATTAAATGAGCAGTGATGAGGGGTGATTAGAGATTAGAGGTTAAAATAATTCAGAAATTTGAAAATCGGGAAAAAAATTCAAAAGGAAAATTAAAAAAATCCTTTAGTATCGGTTGGTGTTACCAACCGGGACTAAAGGTAGACCTCCAGGCAGCAGCCACGTGGAGGGCCTTTAGTCCCGGTTCGTATTAGAACCGGGACTAAAGGGGGGACCTTTAGTAACGACCCTTTAGTCCCGGTTCTAGAACCGGGACTAAAGGCCCTCTAGAACCGGGATAAAAGACCCTTTTTCTACTAGTGTATGCATCAATAATATGAACTAACGTACATAAGACAGGTCGCTGTACTTTTTTTGCTAGAAGAGCATCCTTTTTAGTGAAGCTAGTACAACATCTTGGCCCTTTCCAATGCGTGCCACTTATGGTCCATCTATACTACTATCATTGCCGAATGCACATTCAGCCCGATTGGCATATTTGTAGGTCTGGCACAATAATCAAAATGAAATGTCTCCGAGTCTTATCAATGAATACAGACTCGGGCTCAAATAAAATTACAAACCAAAAAACAAAAAACTATTATTACGTGATTTCTAAAACAAATGGTTTGATCGATTACATGAACAAACAACACAAAGTTTATTCAACAATGGAAAGATCATTTCACCTATGATTTACCAAGTGGGAATTTAATTTCCTTTTTTTCCTTCAGGAGCTTAACAATGCGGTCAGTCTCAGCTTGCTTCGTTATCAAATCCACCAAATATTTAATGGATGCCTAGAGTACTTCTTGTGATTGTGCTGTTTGCTTCCTCAACATGTCAACTTCATCTCTAAGTGCAGAAGCAGGATCTCTTTCTACCACTAGTTTAGCGTCTAGAGCATCAGCAGTTGGCAATTCATGATGCACGATTGGGCTGGTGCCATTGATGTGGGATGATACAACATCCATGGGGACCTCACTCTTTGATCTTGGGCTAACCTGTTTTTCTATTAAAGTTCCGATTGGATTCCGAAAAGTTGAAGTTAGCAAAACATCTCAACTGGGAGTTATAACAGCAAACTAGTTAAACAAACAAGGAATTAAAGAGTTTCAATTGGATGCTGAAAAGTAGTTATTAACATCATTGCAACCGGTTGTTGCAGCAGCAAAGCAGTTAAACAAACAAGTTTTGCAAAAGGTACCTGTTGTGGCATTGGAGTTTGTCTTGGATCCTGAAAAAGTTGAGTCGCCAGTAACATGATTAGAGCAACCGGTTGTAGCAGTAAAGCAGTTAAACAAACAAGTTTTGCAAAAGGAACCTGTTGTGGCATTGGAGTTTCTCTTGTATCCTGAAAAGTTGAGTAGTCAGTAACTTGATTAGAGCAACAAGTTACATCAGCAAACCTGTTACACAAATATATTTTTGAAAATGCACCTGCTTTGCTATTGGACTTCCAATTGGATCCTGAAAACTTGAAGTTGGTAAGATGATTACAGCAACAAGTTACAACAGCAAACCAGGTAAACAAGGAAGTTTCTAAAAACATACCTGTTGTGCCAACAGAGTTTCAGTTGGATCCTACAAACTTGAATGTTAGCAATCAATAAATAAAGTTTTGCAAGAGCCATAAGAAACTAACATCAAACTAGTAAAACTAACCAGTTTTGGCAACATATTTAATTACACATGAACTAGTAAAGCTAACAAGTTCATGGCAACGTATTAAAGTAACAAGTTGGTACCGTTTACCAGCAACACAGACATCTGTAAATTTCTTTGATGTAAGAAAAATGATTCCAACACATATACAAGTTAAAAACACGGTGTCCCTCATATAAACCTGACAGTTGTCTATCGATGAACATGCAAACAATACTGGTGCTACAAGTGATAACAGCAAACCATTTAAACAAACATGGTATCAGAACATAATTTACACGTGAATTCTGCTACACCCTAGAAGTACATATGACCAGCTATCTACGTGCTTAAGAAGCTATTTAAGTTTAGGCAAACAGGTAATTCTTAACAGTAAGTATCAAACACATAGATATGCGTGGTCTATAATAGGATTAACAGGCTATGGCATTATGTAATCAGTAGCAAACTAAATTATGCCAAGCAACGTAATTGAACAATTTTGCAATAAGTGGCTAACTAAAGTTCCGAGAAGCAGGTAACCGAACTTACACTAGCTCTTTGTACAAGCACATTGCAACTTCTTTTTCGCTTACAAGGTTCTATGAAGGCGTCCATGGCATCAATTGCATGGATACGCAGTCCCAATACTTCTTTCTTCCCACACTGCATTGGTAAGTCGAATGGTTAATCTGGTAAGATGGTGCGTCCTTGATATGTTATATGAGGACGTGTAGTCAGACTAGTTGTAGCCACACACATCACACTGGCTTTTACTTTATATTTCATGCGATTACATTTGGCATATCGAGATCTAAGCAATCTACAATAGGATGAAAAGACTGGCATCCTTCACATTATTGGCGAACTCAGTTCCTAGAAACAAGCAATTCAACCATTCTGTGGGTAAATCAAAAGTGCCACTAGAATATATTTCACTACCCCAATCATACACGCAAAAAGGGGAGACGCCACCGTAGGGGCTGGTATGGGCGGCCGCCATGGGTGGCTAGAAAATGTGCACCAAGTTTGAGTCATCCAGGTTCACCCAGGCTAGTTTTTTCGTCCCAACGCACGAGCAGGCAATGTAAAAAAATGAAGAAAAATGTTTCAATTTGGATGGGCCAATAACATAATTGCAAGCCAGGCCTTATAGCATGCTCGCAGCCCAAACGAGCGCCTCCCATATTGATCGAAAGCAGGAAAAATCCCAATTTGTTCGCTCCAGCCTCCGGTCCGGTTCGCCCCTAACCTAGCCGCCACTGGCCAAACCGACAAAGCACTTCCTCACGCCCTCGTTATAGGGCGGTCGCCGGGCTTCAAGTGAATGGAAGGATGAGAAGATGAAGATCCAACCCTGGGTGTAGCCTGCGTGGGAGGCAGCGGCGGCAACACAGGCATGGCATCGAGCTTGCACAAACGGATGGTCGCAGCTTGGAAGAGCAGCATGCGCAACGAGCATGTACATCACATCCCTAATTATATCTAGTTCAACTATTCAATTCCTGGCCAATAGTTATACCTGACGGGGTTGTAAAACTGCTTGTATGTAGGGAATCTATGAGAAAATGAAACCAATTTCTGCTTATTTTATAACTCCCCAATCAATACCGAACTGACTGAATCTGATGTATCTAATCAAGTTTCCGGTGCAAACATACAAGCTCATGTTGTTCTTGAGCCTGAAGTTTCTAATGAACAGACTGCTAATGAAGGATTTGATGCAAACGTTTTACATGCTCCTGGTGATGAACATATAGTGTCTAATGACGAATCTAATGCAAGCATTTTGCAAGCTCCCATTGAAGGATTTAGTGTCTAATGATGATCTGCTATGTTGAGAGAGACATAGAGATTTGCAGGCATTCATGACAAGCAAATTATAGTACATTTTCATGGCTTGAGGAAACGTCGAGGCCATCTACCAGAAAGTCCCCGTATCATGACAATGTAGCATAAATACTTTTCTAATATGTTGTTTGAAACTATTGGCATACTTGTGCAGGATAGATATATTGATATGCAGTTTGCCCACTGGTTATAGGTGCAATTACACTTCGATATTATCAGCCAGAGAACGAATAATTGAAGCAGGTATAGGCCATGTTAGTAGTCCTTGTACACCATGTTGCATTTTATGTTTTTTGGTGCTTGCATGATTTAGTGTTTTATAATCTGAACTAGTTTGGATCATTAGCTGGTTTTCAAAGTGCATGTAGCTTCACATTTCTCAAGTTATGTTGATTTCCGGAGTGCAAGTGCCGTCGTATTTTTTAGGTTAAATGTTCGCCCCTGGTAACTTGAATTCGTGGATCCGCCACTACACACAAATCATACACACAGGCCCGTACAAATTAAATGAAATGCAGGGACATATGCTAGCTTGTTGTACAGGCTCATTGCAGTTGTGCTTGTGATTGGGATGTTCCATGTACTAGTCCATGTTACCACTTGCTTGGACGTGCAGGCCTTGTGCTCCTTACATCCCCCTCTGCATTTTTGACACAGCGAATGGTTGATCAAATAAGAGGAATCGACCTTGCTGTTGTACCGTAGGACAGATAGTTACAAGGTTATACAGGTGTGCAAGATGTGTACCAGATCCCGTAGCGCCGTCATGCTTCGCTAAAAATGGTTTTGCTTGTTTCAGATGATATCTCCAGATGAAATAATAGTTAAAGTCAGAGTTGCATAGGCATGTAAGCTAAGAAAGCAGTGAAATAATATCAAAACATCGTCGGAACAATGCACAAGGGAGTGATGTGTGGATACCTAGTTCGGGCCGGCGTTTGGGCATGCTCTCCTAACTAGAGTGCATGTCACTCCAGAGCAGTTGAGGGTGATGCACTGGCATTGGCTGGCCGCGCACAGATGCAGATCTTCAGTGGCAGCGGAGCGCTACGATGCAGTGGACGAGACCGTTGGTGAAGCCCCAACGGCCTCGGGGGGCGGAGATGCGACGATGTGCTCGGTGAAGTAGCCTCGGTGAGGTGGGAGACGGCGTCGGTGAAGCGCACCTGATGCGGTGGAAGTCGGTGTCTGTGAGGCACGTCAGTTGCGGCGGCCGACGTTGTCAGTGGACCACCTGGTGTAGTGGACGAGGGCGTAGATGAGGTAGCTCCGGTGCGGTGGCGAAGCGCGACCGTCGTCGTCGTCCGACACAGAGGTGGGGAAAGAGACGAGAAAAGGGGCGATTCGAACTTTGCTTGGGTTGGCAGAGAATTAGGGATTTGAGCAATATGGGCGTGGAAGGGGACGGTGGAGAAGGGAGATTTTGCAGTGCTGGAATTGGGGCCGCCAGATATTTCAATGCAAAATGTGGAAGCGCGAACTTATTTTGTCGTCGTTCTGTTTTGGGGGGAGGGGAGGGAGGGGGTGGGTGGCTGGGTGCTAAGTGTCCATACGACACATGCGACAACCACGACATGACGCTGGTCTACCTGGTGCGCCTATATTTGAGAATGCAAACGAATCTTCTTTCATTTGCAAACAAATCTGTATGTATTACCATGCCCGTGTTTTCCTTGCAAATAATTAGTCATTCGAAATGAGATACTATAAATTAATTACTCACGAGTTATTTGAAAAAAAAATCAAAATGGTATCCACACTAACGTGGATTAGAGTGTGTGTCACATAATTAGTTATTTGAATTAGAGTGTGTGTCACATAGCGATCTCCAATTCTAACATGGATTTTGCATTTCACGCAATGCTACTTTTTAATACAAATTCATATGTATATGATGAACACCATGGTAGTGAGAAAACTTTTGGATGGATTCAAACATATGACCTACAAAATACGAGAACAATCGAGTGAATGTCAACTTCTCCAAACCTAGTATGGCACGAATTCAAAATAATTACCCATATGCATGGTCGAGAGTTCAAATCTTGCAATGTACACCGAATTGAAACATCGATATTAAGTCTCGTACTATCTACATTCAAATGTTGTTTTTAGCCCCACCCCACCCCCTCGGCACACACGCTACATACTTCCTGTATCAGTTAATCTTCCTCTCCTAACCACCTTAGGAAGCTATCGGTTTTCGACACACGTTAATTGGTTCTCTCCATGTTTTGATCTCTAACTCTCTCAACTACACAACCCCATTTTTCCACTCTGTTACCAAATGTATTTACCTCACACACCCGACATTGTACCCCATGATGAGCTCTCTCTCTCTCTCCCTCCCACCCTCTCTCACTAGATACATGCATTGCCTATCTAGCCCCGCAACCTCTCGTGCGCACGCACGCACGTTGTCTATCTAGGTCACTCCCTCAATACTGTCTCACTCTTTCTTCCGCATGGCGGGCCACACTCGCTCAATCTCGCTCTCTTTATGTGAGTCTCGATTAACCTCGTTTTCTTTCACACACAAATGATATATCTCCCTGTTCGGGCCTCGATCGACACACTCTATACTCTCTCACACAGATTGTCTCTCTAGGTCAGTCCATCCAACCCGCCCCCACTCTTTTGACCTCACGACGGGCCACGC